>NC_069502.1:498505669-498783169 GCF_027579735.1 Bombina bombina
TAGCGGCGAGGTCCGGTCGGCAGATTAGGGGTTAATACTTGAAGTTAGGTGTCGGCGATGTTAGGGAGGGCAGATTAGGGGTTAATACTATTTATTATAGGGTTTTTGAGTCGGGAGTCCGGTGGTTTAGGGGTTAATACATTTATTATAGTGGCGGCGAGGTCCGGTCGGCAGATTAGGGGTTAATAAGTGTAGGTAGGTAGCGGCGATGTTCCGTGGGGGCAGATTAGGGGGTAATAAATATAATATAGGGGTCGGCGATGTTAGGGGCAGCAGATTAGGGGCACATAGGGATAATGTAGTTTGCGGCGGTGTACGGAGATTAGGGGTTAAAAATTTTTATTAGAGTGGCGGCGATGTGGGGGGAGCTCAGTTTAGGGGTACATAGGTAGTTTATGTTAGTGTACTTTAGAGCACAGTAGTTAAGAGCTTTATGAACCGGCGTTAGCCCAGAAAGCTCTTAACTCCTGACTTTTTTCTGCGGCTGGCGTTTTGTCATTAGAGTTCTAACGCTCACTTCAGCCAAGACTCTAAATACCAGCATTAGAAAGATCCCATTGAAAAGATAGGATACGCAATTGACACAAGGGGATCTGCGGTATGGAAAAGTCGCAGCTGCAAAGTGAGCGTTAGACCCTTTCCTGACTGACTCTAAATACCAGCGGGCGGCCAAAACCAGCGTTAGGACCCCCTAACGCTGGTTTGGACGGCTAACGCAGAACTCTAAATCTAGGCGTTAGCCTGCTATTTTTTTTACAGCATCCTTTCAATGGTGACTAGTGGTGCACAGTATGAAAAACCACCTTTTACTCTCCAATAGCACATCAGTTTGCCACTGATCACTGTCTGAGAAGCTCTGACAAAGGTAACGATGAATGTAAGGAAAAACAATCTTAGCATTAATATATCATAAACAAAATATATTATAACTGCATGAGTAAGCCTGCACCACATGGCCTTTTGCCGTTTGCTAAATATGCCCCAATATATAGACATTAAGAAACTTTTTGAAATATATCTTACCAACATAAAAAATATAAGAAACAAACTCCTATGTAACTGGTATATCTAAGTCTTCTTTTGTTGCTAATCTATGATAACAATACACAATGAGGCTTCCTGTTCGGGAAAAAAGTGAATCACAATATGGTAATATATTAAATACTGAATGTGAATATATTAAAAACTGAAAAGTGTATTCAGTGATTAAATAATATACTGTAAATATGGCAGAAAGCACAATTTGCTCAGTTATCTACAACGCTGAAATGCTTCTAATATAACAGGCACTCACTTGCTTGTCCAGTTGCCTCCGGTCTTAAAGGAACATAAAACCCAAATTTTTGCTATCATGATTCAGCTAGAGCATGTGATTTTAAAGAACTTTCCAATTTACTTCTATTATATAATTTGTTTTGTTCTCTTGATATTCTTTGTTGAAAGGGATACTTAGGTAGACTCAGAAGATGCTGATTGATGGCTGCACATATATTCCTCATGCTATTGGTTCAGAAGTGCATTAACTAGCTCCCAGTAATGCATTACTGCTTCTCCAACAAAGGATACCAAAATAATGTATGTTCTATCTGAATCGTGATAGAAAAAATTGGGGTTTTGTGTCCCTTTAAAATAAGAACCACTTTGACAATTTCTTAAACATCCCTCATCCAGGACAAATGTCACCAGTGTGTCAGTTTCAACTCTGAGTTATGTTGGGCATCCATGTCCTCTTTCGGATTGCCGGTCAGCTGGTAACCGCAGCGCTCAGCTGATTTCATCCAGGCTGTTACTCAAATCTGTCTACCAATCAGGAGATAGCTTGATAGCCGGAAAATACTGTGCTGCACTCTACAGCATCAATATTAATGCAAATATTGGCAACAGTGAATATAAAAGAATGTATACAGGGAAACAAGGGATATGTCCGCTTTCTGTTGTACTTCTACAATCATAAATCACAAAACTCCAGCATATTTAGAAGACTTAATGCATTCTTATTGGATAGAAAGTGCATGATGTAATCACTAACTATTAACTATTCATGTTCAACCTATTTTTAAATATCGGATTTATGAAATGTACATAAAAATAAACAAACATTTGCCTCTTAAACCCCTTATTAACATTACATTATATTACACAAACGTTGCCCCATTGCTGTCCCGTGTCTCTGGAGGTTGAACACCCCTTCAAACTTGAAATAGAAAAATCTCACAATTCTCAACACATAAGTACAATATGCAGGATTATGACCATAGTATTTCTGAAAAAATATTGGATAGCTGTCAGTCCATTATCATTGGGTACTGATGAATATAACACCATTATACCCACAGTCAACAAATTGTAATCATTTTTCCAAATGATCTTAGACATAGCAAATTAAAGCATGTTTGGTATATAAAAGGTAATGCCAAAGGTTCATGACTAAAGGTTGCCAAATGGCATCCAGACACTCTGATATATGTTCCAACAAAGAACCTATGCCACTAACAATATCGCTACTCTTGACACCACTTGAGGAATTATGAACTTTAGGTAAATGATTAAAATTAGAGTGACTTAATGTTTCACCAACAAATGAAGAAACCTTCGTCAATAGCAATTTAAGGTTGCAGGAAAGGAGATTTAATCTCCAGCAACAAAAAGGATTTTTTCCCTGTAAGAGAAAACCAATTTCCACAAATTTGTATCATCTTCAAAAATAGAGATGTTGCTATTTAATCCTTGCTCCAAGTCATTAATAAAAATATTAAAAACAAAAGGGCCTTGTACTGATCCCTGCGGGACTCCACTTATTACCTATGTTCAATCTGAGTATGACCATATACTACTACCTTTATTTTATCCAGTTATCTATTTGTGAGTTAGCATTTTCAGCTAATCCCAGTCCCTTAATTTTGTACGATAATTTCTCATGTGGCACTGTATCAAACGCCTTTGCAAAATACAAGTATAAATATCTGTGTACTTTGTTTTTATTCTATTGTAGTTAGATTTTGGTTTAATGTGTGTTTTCTTTGTGGTTCTTGTATTGTTGTATTGTTTAATTTGTTGTTATTTCTTGTAGTTAGCTTTTGGTTTAATGTCTGTTTTCTCTGTGGTTCTTGTATTGTTGTATTGTTTAATTTGTTGGTATTTTTTGTAGTTAGCATCTGGGTTAATGTGTGTTTATTTTGTTGTTTTGTATTGTTTAATTTGTTGTTGTTTATTGTGGTTAGCTTTTGATTTAATTTGTGTTTTCTTTGTTGGGGTTTATTAAATTTAGTATTTTTGTTTAATGTTGTGGATTATGTGTCTTTAGGGGGTAATAGTGTAGTGGTCTTAGGTTGGGGTGGGGGTTCTGGTGCTTTAGGGGTTAATAGTGTAATGGGCTTAGGTTGAGGTTCTGGCACTTTAGGGGTTAATATTGTAGTGAGCTTAGGTTGTGGTGGGGGTTATGGTGCTTTGGGGGTTTAAGTATAGTGGGCTCAGGTTTGCGTTGGGGGTTATGGTGCTTTAGGGGTTCATAGTGTAAGACTGTGTAGTGGGTTTATTGGTTTTCTCTTTGCATTAAAAGAATAATGAATAAACATTTTTTATTTCTTTATTCTTATAAGTCATGTAGGCTGCTTTTTTTATTTTGGTTGTGTACTGAAAGCACAAAATAGGCAATATACATGTGTTATATATGTAAAAGGAAACATTTTCATTACATCTTCAATGTAGGTGGCAATGCTGTTTTGAATATATTGCCAACATCACAAACCCACTGAGATGAATAGTAAAAAGCTTCTCTGCAAAACTGCCTTCAAACACTAATGTCAGCAGTTTTGAATATTTCATCAGCAATCTTGTTCCCACAACAGATCACTTTTGAATATATTACCTTATTGGGGATGTTTTTGATCATCAGGGACACGAGGCATATATATGTAGTCTAATTAGCAGCTTCCATAAAAATTAAATATAAATTATTAAAAATTTATAAAAAATAGAAAAAGGTGCAGCCGCACATATAAAAGAGGCACCTTTCCATTACTATGGCAGTAATGTGTAGCTTCCCCCCACCCCCTCCCAGATCCCTTATATCCCTTAGATCCCTATTCCCTCCCTCCTCTCTCCCACTTTAGTTTTAAAAATGTTCCATAGTGTAGCGGTTCCCACCTACTCCCACCCTGTGCATGCGCCCGCCCGCTGCCCAGCATGCACGCGCATCCATCCGTGCGTGCCCCCGGTAACCCTGCCCACGATCCCGCCCCCTCTTACTGCTGGAACTCATCGATGGCCGTCCACCCGCCTCTCACATCGGCTCCCACCCACTGATGTCCGATGCAGAGAGGGCCACAGAGTGGCTCTCTCTGCATCGGATGGCTAAGAAGTGTTATTGCAGGATGCCTCGATATTGAGGCATCACTGCAATAACATGAAAACGGCTGGAAGCGATCAGGATCGCTTCCACTGCTTTCAAAGACCAACGGGGTACGTCGTCGGTCGTTAAGGGGTTAAAGGTAGCAGGCATGATAGAATTGTCAATGGGTATGTTGAAGTATCCTAATATCAGAGAAGGGATGTTACAAGAGAGGAAATGTGGGAGCCAGGCTACAAGGTGGTCTAGAAATTGTGATGCTGGTCAGGAGGCATATAGATTAACAGCAACACAGAGAGTTACAGGGGAGAAGACGTGGATAGTGTGAACTTTAAAAGATGAGAAAGAAAGGGAGGAGGGTGAAGAAATGCAGTGAAATGTACAGTATGGAGACAGAAGGCTTAAAGGGACACTGAACCCAATTTTTTCTTCCTGATTCAGATAGAACATGACATTTTAAGCAACTTTCTAATGTACTCCTATTATCAAATTTTCTTCATTCACTTGGTATCTTTATTTGAAATGCAAGAATGTAAATTTAGATGCTGGCCTATTTTTGGTAAACAACCTGGGTTGTTCTTGCTGATTGGTGGATAAATTCATCCACCAATAAAAAAGTGCTGTCCAGAGGTCTGAACAAAAAAAAAAAAAGCTAAGATGCTTTCTTTTTCATATAAAGATAAGAGAACGAAGAAAAATTGATAATAGGAGTAAATTAGAAAGTTGCTTAAAAATGAATGCTCTATCTGAATTGCAAAAGAAAAAAAAATTAGGTTCACTGTCCCTTTAAGTGAAGGCAGCCATAAGACAGTGAGGCTACAGCAGTTGTGTGAGAGGAGGAGAGCCAAGTTTCCGTGAGGGCTAAAAGGTTAAAGGGATAGTCTAATCAAAATTAAACTTTCATGATTCAGAAAGAGCATGCAATTTTAAGCAAATTTCAAATTTACTCCTAATATTTTTTTTCATTCTCTTGGTATCTTTATTTGAAAAAGCAAGAATGTAAAGCTTAGGAGTCTGCCCATTTTTGGTTCAGAATCTGGGTAGCACTTGCTGATTGGTGGCTTCATTTAGACACCAATCAGTAAGCACTACCCAGGTCCTGAACCCAAAATGGGCCAGGTAATAAGCTTACATTATTGCTTTTTCTAGATACCAAGATACCAAGATAATGAAGAAAAATTGATAGTAGGAGTAAATTAGAAAGTTTGCTTAAAATTGCATGCTCTATATGAATCATGAAAGTTTAAATTTTGACTAGACTATCACTTTAAGTGATCGTGGAATGAATAGATTGTTAATAGAAGTAAGCTTATTGCATACAGAGCATGCATTCCAAAGGGCACAAGGGAATTGCAGGGTATTAACAGAAGTGCAGTTAATGAAGTTGAGAGGGATACGTTTGCAAGATTTTGGAGGTGTCAGTCGGTGTAGTGAGCAGAGAGTGGATTTGGGTTAAGCGAAACATCCCTTTAGCTGCAAGAAGAAGAAAGATGGCATGAGAAAAAAGATGTGTGTCTTATGTGAGCGTCTATGCTTAGTTTTAGAGGAGCATGATTGGCTGAGTGATGTGAGAGAGGAATAGAGTGCATGTGTGTTGTAGAGGGGTAAGAAAGAATAGAAGGAGAGATATCAATAGTCTGAGTGCTGTTTGGGAAAGAAAGAGCTGTGACTTTAAGGAGGATAAGGTAAAGGTAGATAAGTGAAAGTATAGCATGTTTAACCAACATGGGAAATTTAGGGAGATTAGAAATAAGAAAGGACCTGTTTATAAGCTGTCTAACTACTACACACATCCCGCCAAGCTATGCTCCGATAAACTAGAAGTATCCAACTTATGGGTAATAGAAGTCACATGGTCATAATTAGCAGAGATAAATTATGTGTTGTTGGCTTAATTATATAGAGCCAGATTTTGAGTTTAGGGAATATATTTGCGCACAAGCGATATCAGGTTTTCACAATCGTTTGCACGCAGGTTAACTTGCACTGACGAGTTGAAAGTAAAAAAACATTTTGTCACAAAACACATCCATTATACATTACAAAGTACATTTACACTTATAATGATACCATCTAATAAAAAATATTTTAAAAAAATATTGCACAAAAAGTTATAAGGGCTCAAAGATATGAGGTCTCAGGTGTTAAAAAAAAAAAAGCAGTCAAAGGACCTTAACATATATATATATACATATATATCTATATATCTATATATCTATATATCTATATATCTATATATCTATATATCTATATATCTATATATCTATATATCTATATATCTATATATCTATATATCTATATATCTATATATCTATATATCTATATATATAAATAACACACAGAGAAAACCCAGCACTCACTTACAAGCTCTCAGCTAAGATTTAAAAGCAAAAATGGAAAGGTTAGTCACCGCATCTGGCCAAATGGGACAAGCTCAAGTACCACGTCAAGGTCCTCTCCAATACCCGAGACCCTAAAACAGCCACACAATGCAAGCTTTCAAATCCAAACAAACTGAAAACAAGGGAAGGGTGCACAGGAATATGTAACCACCCTAGAAATATACAAAACACGGAAGGGAACTGCACTCTCATACCGGACTGGGTACACATCCCATGACCCTGCAACATGCTCAGCCCTGGGTGCCACTGGCACTCACAGGAAGCTGTGCTGTCCACAGAGCCACAAGCAGTTAACCCCAGACAGGTCTGGGTGCAAGAACCATAGGGAAAATTACAAAACAAATTAATACAACACACAGAGAAAACCCAGCACTCACTTACAAGCTCTCAGCTAAGATTTAAAAGCAAAAATGGAAAGGTTAGTCACCGCATCTGGCCAAATGGGACAAGCTCAAGTACCACGTCAAGGTCCTCTCCAATACCTGAGACCCTAAAACAGCCACACAATGCAAGTTTTCAAATCCAAACAAACTGAAAACAAGGGAAGGGTGCACAGGAATATGTAACCACCCTAGAAATATACAAAACACGGAAGGGAACTGCACTCTCATACCGAACTGGGTACACATCCCATGACCCTGCAACATGCTCAGCCCTGGGTGCCACTGGCACTCACAGGAAGCTGTGCTGTCCACAGAGCCACAAGCAGTTAACCCCAGACAGGTCTGGGTGCAAGAACCATAGGGAAAATTACAAAACAAATTAATACAACACACAGAGAAAACCCAGCACTCACTTACAAGCTCTCAGCTAAGATTTAAAAGCAAAAATGGAAAGGTTAGTCACCGCATCTGGCCAAATGGGACAAGCTCAAGTACCACGTCAAGGTCCTCTCCAATACCTGAGACCCTAAAACAGCCACACAATGCAAGCTTTCAAATCCAAACAAACTGAAAACAAGGGAAGGGTGCACAGGAATATGTAACCACCCTAGAAATATACAAAACACGGAAGGGAACTGCACTCTCATACCGGACTGGGTACACATCCCATGACCCTGCAACATGCTCAGCCCTGGGTGCCACTGGCACTCACAGGAAGCTGTGCTGTCCACAGAGCCACAAGCAGTTAACCCCAGACAGGTCTGGGTGCAAGAACCATAGGGAAAATTACAAAACAAATTAATACAACACACAGAGAAAACCCAGCACTCACTTACAAGCTCTCAGCTAAGATTTAAAAGCAAAAATGGAAAGGTTAGTCACCGCATCTGGCCAAATGGGACAAGCTCAAGTACCACGTCAAGGTCCTCTCCAATACCTGAGACCCTAAAACAGCCACACAATGCAAGCTTTCAAATCCAAACAAACTGAAAACAAGGGAAGGGTGCACAGGAATATGTAACCACCCTAGAAATATACAAAACACGGAAGGGAACTGCACTCTCATACCGGACTGGGTACACATCCCATGACCCTGCAACATGCTCAGCCCTGGGTGCCACTGGCACTCACAGGAAGCTGTGCTGTCCACAGAGCCACAAGCAGTTAACCCCAGACAGGTCTGGGTGCAAGAACCATAGGGAAAATTACAAAACAAATTAATACAACACACAGAGAAAACCCAGCACTCACTTACAAGCTCTCAGCTAAGATTTAAAAGCAAAAATGGAAAGGTTAGTCACCGCATCTGGCCAAATGGGACAAGCTCAAGTACCACGTCAAGGTCCTCTCCAATACCTGAGACCCTAAAACAGCCACACAATGCAAGCTTTCAAATCCAAACAAACTGAAAACAAGGGAAGGGTGCACAGGAATATGTAACCACCCTAGAAATATACAAAACACGGAAGGGAACTGCACTCTCATACCGGACTGGGTACACATCCCATGACCCTGCAACATGCTCAGCCCTGGGTGCCACTGGCACTCACAGGAAGCTGTGCTGTCCACAGAGCCACAAGCAGTTAACCCCAGACAGGTCTGGGTGCAAGAACCATAGGGAAAATTACAAAACAAATTAATACAACACACAGAGAAAACCCAGCACTCACTTACAAGCTCTCAGCTAAGATTTAAAAGCAAAAATGGAAAGGTTAGTCACCGCATCTGGCCAAATGGGACAAGCTCAAGTACCACGTCAAGGTCCTCTCCAATACCTGAGACCCTAAAACAGCCACACAATGCAAGCTTTCAAATCCAAACAAACTGAAAACAAGGGAAGGGTGCACAGGAATATGTAACCACCCTAGAAATATACAAAACACGGAAGGGAACTGCACTCTCATACCGGACTGGGTACACATCCCATGACCCTGCAACATGCTCAGCCCTGGGTGCCACTGGCACTCACAGGAAGCTGTGCTGTCCACAGAGCCACAAGCAGTTAACCCCAGACAGGTCTGGGTGCAAGAACCATAGGGAAAATTACAAAACAAATTAATACAACACACAGAGAAAACCCAGCACTCACTTACAAGCTCTCAGCTAAGATTTAAAAGCAAAAATGGAAAGGTTAGTCACCGCATCTGGCCAAATGGGACAAGCTCAAGTACCACGTCAAGGTCCTCTCCAATACCTGAGACCCTAAAACAGCCACACAATGCAAGCTTTCAAATCCAAACAAACTGAAAACAAGGGAAGGGTGCACAGGAATATGTAACCACCCTAGAAATATACAAAACACGGAAGGGAACTGCACTCTCATACCGGACTGGGTACACATCCCATGACCCTGCAACATGCTCAGCCCTGGGTGCCACTGGCACTCACAGGAAGCTGTGCTGTCCACAGAGCCACAAGCAGTTAACCCCAGACAGGTCTGGGTGCAAGAACCATAGGGAAAATTACAAAACAAATTAATACAACACACAGAGAAAACCCAGCACTCACTTACAAGCTCTCAGCTAAGATTTAAAAGCAAAAATGGAAAGGTTAGTCACCGCATCTGGCCAAATGGGACAAGCTCAAGTACCACGTCAAGGTCCTCTCCAATACCTGAGACCCTAAAACAGCCACACAATGCAAGCTTTCAAATCCAAACAAACTGAAAACAAGGGAAGGGTGCACAGGAATATGTAACCACCCTAGAAATATACAAAACACGGAAGGGAACTGCACTCTCATACCGGACTGGGTACACATCCCATGACCCTGCAACATGCTCAGCCCTGGGTGCCACTGGCACTCACAGGAAGCTGTGCTGTCCACAGAGCCACAAGCAGTTAACCCCAGACAGGTCTGGGTGCAAGAACCATAGGGAAAATTACAAAACAAATTAATACAACACACAGAGAAAACCCAGCACTCACTTACAAGCTCTCAGCTAAGATTTAAAAGCAAAAATGGAAAGGTTAGTCACCGCATCTGGCCAAATGGGACAAGCTCAAGTACCACGTCAAGGTCCTCTCCAATACCTGAGACCCTAAAACAGCCACACAATGCAAGCTTTCAAATCCAAACAAACTGAAAACAAGGGAAGGGTGCACAGGAATATGTAACCACCCTAGAAATATACAAAACACGGAAGGGAACTGCACTCTCATACCGGACTGGGTACACATCCCATGACCCTGCAACATGCTCAGCCCTGGGTGCCACTGGCACTCACAGGAAGCTGTGCTGTCCACAGAGCCACAAGCAGTTAACCCCAGACAGGTCTGGGTGCAAGAACCATAGGGAAAATTACAAAACAAATTAATACAACACACAGAGAAAACCCAGCACTCACTTACAAGCTCTCAGCTAAGATTTAAAAGCAAAAATGGAAAGGTTAGTCACCGCATCTGGCCAAATGGGACAAGCTCAAGTACCACGTCAAGGTCCTCTCCAATACCTGAGACCCTAAAACAGCCACACAATGCAAGCTTTCAAATCCAAACAAACTGAAAACAAGGGAAGGGTGCACAGGAATATGTAACCACCCTAGAAATATACAAAACACGGAAGGGAACTGCACTCTCATACCGGACTGGGTACACATCCCATGACCCTGCAACATGCTCAGCCCTGGGTGCCACTGGCACTCACAGGAAGCTGTGCTGTCCACAGAGCCACAAGCAGTTAACCCCAGACAGGTCTGGGTGCAAGAACCATAGGGAAAATTACAAAACAAATTAATACAACACACAGAGAAAACCCAGCACTCACTTACAAGCTCTCAGCTAAGATTTAAAAGCAAAAATGGAAAGGTTAGTCACCGCATCTGGCCAAATGGGACAAGCTCAAGTACCACGTCAAGGTCCTCTCCAATACCCGAGACCCTAAAACAGCCACACAATGCAAGCTTTCAAATCCAAACAAACTGAAAACAAGGGAAGGGTGCACAGGAATATGTAACCACCCTAGAAATATACAAAACACGGAAGGGAACTGCACTCTCATACCGGACTGGGTACACATCCCATGACCCTGCAACATGCTCAGCCCTGGGTGCCACTGGCACTCACAGGAAGCTGTGCTGTCCACAGAGCCACAAGCAGTTAACCCCAGACAGGTCTGGGTGCAAGAACCATAGGGAAAATTACAAAACAAATTAATACAACACACAGAGAAAACCCAGCACTCACTTACAAGCTCTCAGCTAAGATTTAAAAGCAAAAATGGAAAGGTTAGTCACCGCATCTGGCCAAATGGGACAAGCTCAAGTACCACGTCAAGGTCCTCTCCAATACCTGAGACCCTAAAACAGCCACACAATGCAAGCTTTCAAATCCAAACAAACTGAAAACAAGGGAAGGGTGCACAGGAATATGTAACCACCCTAGAAATATACAAAACACGGAAGGGAACTGCACTCTCATACCGGACTGGGTACACATCCCATGACCCTGCAACATGCTCAGCCCTGGGTGCCACTGGCACTCACAGGAAGCTGTGCTGTCCACAGAGCCACAAGCAGTTAACCCCAGACAGGTCTGGGTGCAAGAACCATAGGGAAAATTACAAAACAAATTAATACAACACACAGAGAAAACCCAGCACTCACTTACAAGCTCTCAGCTAAGATTTAAAAGCAAAAATGGAAAGGTTAGTCACCGCATCTGGCCAAATGGGACAAGCTCAAGTACCACGTCAAGGTCCTCTCCAATACCTGAGACCCTAAAACAGCCACACAATGCAAGCTTTCAAATCCAAACAAACTGAAAACAAGGGAAGGGTGCACAGGAATATGTAACCACCCTAGAAATATACAAAACACGGAAGGGAACTGCACTCTCATACCGGACTGGGTACACATCCCATGACCCTGCAACATGCTCAGCCCTGGGTGCCACTGGCACTCACAGGAAGCTGTGCTGTCCACAGAGCCACAAGCAGTTAACCCCAGACAGGTCTGGGTGCAAGAACCATAGGGAAAATTACAAAACAAATTAATACAACACACAGAGAAAACCCAGCACTCACTTACAAGCTCTCAGCTAAGATTTAAAAGCAAAAATGGAAAGGTTAGTCACCGCATCTGGCCAAATGGGACAAGCTCAAGTACCACGTCAAGGTCCTCTCCAATACCTGAGACCCTAAAACAGCCACACAATGCAAGCTTTCAAATCCAAACAAACTGAAAACAAGGGAAGGGTGCACAGGAATATGTAACCACCCTAGAAATATACAAAACACGGAAGGGAACTGCACTCTCATACCGGACTGGGTACACATCCCATGACCCTGCAACATGCTCAGCCCTGGGTGCCACTGGCACTCACAGGAAGCTGTGCTGTCCACAGAGCCACAAGCAGTTAACCCCAGACAGGTCTGGGTGCAAGAACCATAGGGAAAATTACAAAACAAATTAATACAACACACAGAGAAAACCCAGCACTCACTTACAAGCTCTCAGCTAAGATTTAAAAGCAAAAATGGAAAGGTTAGTCACCGCATCTGGCCAAATGGGACAAGCTCAAGTACCACGTCAAGGTCCTCTCCAATACCTGAGACCCTAAAACAGCCACACAATGCAAGCTTTCAAATCCAAACAAACTGAAAACAAGGGAAGGGTGCACAGGAATATGTAACCACCCTAGAAATATACAAAACACGGAAGGGAACTGCACTCTCATACCGGACTGGGTACACATCCCATGACCCTGCAACATGCTCAGCCCTGGGTGCCACTGGCACTCACAGGAAGCTGTGCTGTCCACAGAGCCACAAGCAGTTAACCCCAGACAGGTCTGGGTGCAAGAACCATAGGGAAAATTACAAAACAAATTAATACAACACACAGAGAAAACCCAGCACTCACTTACAAGCTCTCAGCTAAGATTTAAAAGCAAAAATGGAAAGGTTAGTCACCGCATCTGGCCAAATGGGACAAGCTCAAGTACCACGTCAAGGTCCTCTCCAATACCTGAGACCCTAAAACAGCCACACAATGCAAGCTTTCAAATCCAAACAAACTGAAAACAAGGGAAGGGTGCACAGGAATATGTAACCACCCTAGAAATATACAAAACACGGAAGGGAACTGCACTCTCATACCGGACTGGGTACACATCCCATGACCCTGCAACATGCTCAGCCCTGGGTGCCACTGGCACTCACAGGAAGCTGTGCTGTCCACAGAGCCACAAGCAGTTAACCCCAGACAGGTCTGGGTGCAAGAACCATAGGGAAAATTACAAAACAAATTAATACAACACACAGAGAAAACCCAGCACTCACTTACAAGCTCTCAGCTAAGATTTAAAAGCAAAAATGGAAAGGTTAGTCACCGCATCTGGCCAAATGGGACAAGCTCAAGTACCACGTCAAGGTCCTCTCCAATACCTGAGACCCTAAAACAGCCACACAATGCAAGCTTTCAAATCCAAACAAACTGAAAACAAGGGAAGGGTGCACAGGAATATGTAACCACCCTAGAAATATACAAAACACGGAAGGGAACTGCACTCTCATACCGGACTGGGTACACATCCCATGACCCTGCAACATGCTCAGCCCTGGGTGCCACTGGCACTCACAGGAAGCTGTGCTGTCCACAGAGCCACAAGCAGTTAACCCCAGACAGGTCTGGGTGCAAGAACCATAGGGAAAATTACAAAACAAATTAATACAACACACAGAGAAAACCCAGCACTCACTTAAAAGCTCTCAGCTAAGATTTAAAAGCAAAAATGGAAAGGTTAGTCACCGCATCTGGCCAAATGGGACAAGCTCAAGTACCACGTCAAGGTCCTCTCCAATACCTGAGACCCTAAAACAGCCACACAATGCAAGCTTTCAAATCCAAACAAACTCAAAACAAGGGAAGGGTGCACAGGAATATGTAACCACCCTAGAAATATACAAAACACGGAAGGGAACTGCACTCTCATACCGGACTGGGTACACATCCCATGACCCTGCAACATGCTCAGCCCTGGGTGCCACTGGCACTCACAGGAAGCTGTGCTGTCCACAGAGCCACAAGCAGTTAACCCCAGACAGGTCTGGGTGCAAGAACCATAGGGAAAATTACAAAACAAATTAATACAACACACAGAAAAAACCCAGCACTCACTTACAAGCTCTCAGCTAAGATTTAAAAGCAAAAATAGAAAGGTTAGTCACCGCATCTGGCCAAATGGGACAAGCTCAAGTACCACGTCAAGGTCCTCTCCAATACCTGAGACCCTAAAACAGCCACACAATGCAAGCTTTCAAATCCAAACAAACTGAAAACAAGGGAAGGGTGCACAGGAATATGTAACCACCCTAGAAATATACAAAACACGGAAGGGAACTGCACTCTCATACCGGACTGGGTACACATCCCATGACCCTGCAACATGCTCAGCCCTGGGTGCCACTGGCACTCACAGGAAGCTGTGCTGTCCACAGAGCCACAAGCAGTTAACCCCAGACAGGTCTGGGTGCAAGAACCATAGGGAAAATTACAAAACAAATTAATACAACACACAGAGAAAACCCAGCACTCACTTACAAGCTCTCAGCTAAGATTTAAAAGCAAAAATGGAAAGGTTAGTCACCGCATCTGGCCAAATGGGACAAGCTCAAGTACCACGTCAAGGTCCTCTCCAATACCTGAGACCTGCTTTTAAATCTTAGCTGAGAGCTTGTAAGTGAGTGCTGGGTTTTCTCTGTGTGTTGTATTAATTTGTTTTGTAATTTTCCCTATGGTTCTTGCACCCAGACCTGTCTGGGGTTAACTGCTTGTGGCTCTGTGGACAGCACAGCTTCCTGTGAGTGCCAGTGGCACCCAGGGCTGAGCATGTTGCAGGGTCATGGGATGTGTACCCAGTCCGGTATGAGAGTGCAGTTCCCTTCCGTGTTTTGTATATTTCTAGGGTGGTTACATATTCCTGTGCACCCTTCCCTTGTTTTCAGTTTGTTTGGATTTGAAAGCTTGCATTGTGTGGCTGTTTTAGGGTCTCAGGTATTGGAGAGGACCTTGACGTGGTACTTGAGCTTGTCCCATTTGGCCAGATGCGGTGACTAACCTTTCCATTTTTGCTTTTAAATCTTAGCTGAGAGCTTGTAAGTGAGTGCTGGGTTTTCTCTGTGTGTTGTATTAATTTGTTTTGTAATTTTCCCTATGGTTCTTGCACCCAGACCTGTCTGGGGTTAACTGCTTGTGGCTCTGTGGACAGCACAGCTTCCTGTGAGTGCCAGTGGCACCCAGGGCTGAGCATGTTGCAGGGTCATGGGATGTGTACCCAGTCCGGTATGAGAGTGCAGTTCCCTTCCGTGTTTTGTATATTTCTAGGGTGGTTACATATTCCTGTGCACCCTTCCCTTGTTTTCAGTTTGTTTGGATTTGAAAGCTTGCATTGTGTGGCTGTTTTAGGGTCTCAGGTATTGGAGAGGACCTTGACGTGGTACTTGAGCTTGTCCCATTTGGCCAGATGCGGTGACTAACCTTTCCATTTTTGCTTTTAAATCTTAGCTGAGAGCTTGTAAGTGAGTGCTGGGTTTTCTCTGTGTGTTGTATTAATTTGTTTTGTAATTTTCCCTATGGTTCTTGCACCCAGACCTGTCTGGGGTTAACTGCTTGTGGCTCTGTGGACAGCACAGCTTCCTGTGAGTGCCAGTGGCACCCAGGGCTGAGCATGTTGCAGGGTCATGGGATGTGTACCCAGTCCGGTATGAGAGTGCAGTTCCCTTCCGTGTTTTGTATATTTCTAGGGTGGTTACATATTCCTGTGCACCCTTCCCTTGTTTTCAGTTTGTTTGGATTTGAAAGCTTGCATTGTGTGGCTGTTTTAGGGTCTCAGGTATTGGAGAGGACCTTGACGTGGTACTTGAGCTTGTCCCATTTGGCCAGATGCGGTGACTAACCTTTCCATTTTTGCTTTTAAATCTTAGCTGAGAGCTTGTAAGTGAGTGCTGGGTTTTCTCTGTGTGTTGTATTAATTTGTTTTGTAATTTTCCCTATGGTTCTTGCACCCAGACCTGTCTGGGGTTAACTGCTTGTGGCTCTGTGGACAGCACAGCTTCCTGTGAGTGCCAGTGGCACCCAGGGCTGAGCATGTTGCAGGGTCATGGGATGTGTACCCAGTCCGGTATGAGAGTGCAGTTCCCTTCCGTGTTTTATATATATATATATATATATATATATATATATATATTTATTTATATTTATGTCTATATACATATGTATTTATATAAAAGTGCATTGGAACCCTTTGCAGTTAAAGGGACATTAAACCCAAACCCATTTCCTGATTCAGATAGAGAATACAATTTTTAAAAAGTTTCCAATTTACTTCTATTATCAATTTTATTTAACTCTCATGCTATTCTTTGTTGAAGAGATACCTAGGTAGGTAGCATGCACGTGCCTGAAGCACTACATGACAGGAAATAGTGCTGCTATCTAGTGCCCCTGCTAATGTATGACATTGTTGCAAAACTGCTGCTATATAGTGCTGCAGACATGTGCACACTTTTGAGCTTACATTTCTGCTTTTCCACAAAGGATAACAAGAAAACTAAGAAAATTTGATAATAGAAGTAAATTAGAAAGTTGTTTAAAATGTAATGTTCTATCTAAATCACGAAAGAAAACAATTGTGTTTTATGTCCCTTTAAGTTGATGAACATGTAAAAGCATATTTATGCAATAATCATATTTAATCACGTGTTATACTGTGTATTTACTGTAAATATTTCACATTCCAATGTTCTGCTAATAGCAGAAAATGTTCTTAAAAATTTAAATAGATATTGCTATATACAGTTGTGCTCATAAGTTTACATACCCTTGCAGAATTTATGATTTCTTGGCCATTTTTCAGAGAATATGAATGATAACACAAAAACTTTTCTTTCAGTCATGGTTAGTGTTTGGCTGAAGCCATTTATTATCAATCAACTGTGTTTACTCTTTTAAAATCATAATGACAACAAACTACCCAAATGACCCTGATCAAAAGTTTACATACCCTGGTGATTTTGGCCTTATAACATGCACACAAGTTGACACAAAGGGGTTTGAATGGCTATTAAAGGTAACCATCCTCATCTCTGATCTGTTTGCTTGTAATTAGTGTGTGTGTATAAAAGGTCAATGAGTTTCTGGACTCCTGACAGACCCTAGCATCTTTCATCCAGTGATGCACTGACGTTTCTGGATTCTGAGTCATGGGGAAAGCAAAAGAATTGTCAAAGGATCTGCGGGAAAAGGTAGTTGAACTGTATAAAACAGGAGAGGGATATAAAAAGATATCCAAGGAATTGAGAATGCAAATCAGCAGTGTTCAAACTCTAATCAAGTAGTGGAAAATGAGGGGTTATGTTATTATTAAGGATAATTACTTAAACAGAGAGACAACCTAGGCAGCCAGCACAGGGAAACATATATAATAAACTGTTACTACTGGCTAAAATTTTAGAATCCCTACATAAAAAGAATCCTTTAGACACTGATACTCTCTCTAAATTGATTCAATCAAGAGAAACAGTCAAACAACTATTAGTAGAGGAACATCAACGACGCACACTCTGACTACAACAAATGTATTACAAATAAGGCCACAGAGCAGGGAAATACAGTTTAAAACCCACATCCACAACATATCGGACAAAACAGGCTCACAACACGTAGACAACCCCACAATAGCCGCATCTTTATGCTCATACTATAAATCACTCTACAATATTAATAATACTAACTATCCTCCCCACCTCAGAAGCACTACATGAAACAAATACCCAAAAGATCCAGGATGACCTCCATGGAATACAACTTCCCACACTCCAGGAAGAGGAGATTGCTTCCCTAGAACAGCCTATTTCTTTAGAAGAGGTCTACTCAGCAATCAAAGATCTACCAGGGGGAAAAAGCCCAGGTCCAGATGGATTCAGTGCTAAATATTATAAAACTAATGCTCCTATAATCACCCCGCAATTAATGGTACTGTTAAAAACACTTGAGGGCCATACAGGATTCCCACCTATTATGTTATCCGCTCATATCACGGTCCTTCCAAAACCTGGAAAAACACCAAATAAACCAGAAAACTTTAGGCCCATCTCATTGTTAAATATTGGCATAAAGATCTTTGCTAAAACATTGGCCAAGCATCTCAATAAACTCCTTCCCTGCCTAATCTGACCAGACCAAGTGGGTTTTGTCCCTGGCCGAGAGGCACACGATAATACTATTAAAGTAGTCCAACTTATATCATATGCCCAGAATAAAAAAATCCCTATGTTCATAGTCTCAACCAACGCCGAGAAGGCATTTGATAGAGTTAGTTGGGACTTTCTTAAAGCCACTATGTTTCACATGCAATTTGGCAACAAGTTCATCAACAAATTCTCCTCACTATACTCACACCCATCTGCCCAGGTTAAAGTCAACGGTCTTTTGTCACACCCATTCCATATTCGCAATGGAACAAGACAGGGATGCCCCTTATCCCCTCTTTCATTTGCATCAGTCGAGGTTCTAGTTTAAAAATTAAGAAGCAACAGTAAAATATCAGGAATATGAGTCAATCACACTGAACATAAACTGGCCATGTATGCTGACGATATTTTACTTACCTAATAACCCCCCCTCTGAATTAATACCAGCTACCCTCACAGAATTTCATAATTACGGAGAGGTCTCCAGCTTTCACTTAAACTCTCATAAATCTGAACTGTTTTTATTTCTGTATCAAAACATGAGCTATATAAAGCACTCACGTGTTGCCCACTTTCAGTACAGCCTCATAAAGTGACTTTAACACCATCCAAACTCTCTGAATTAAATAGCATAAACCCCTCCTAGATACTATCATTAATGATCTATCAGTGTGGAACAACAAACACTTTTCATGGTTGGAGGCATAGGTGCTATTAAAATGAATGTGTTGCCCAGAATACTCTATTACCTCCAAACACTCCCTATTCCCTTACACCACACATACCTCCAACGATTGCAATCTGCAATTGATAGATTTATCTGGAGACATTTTAAACCAAGAGTTAGTAAGCACACTCTCTACTTAATAAAAGAAAAGGGGGGCCTAGGAATTCCTAACCTGGACCTTTACAAAAAGTCTATAACTTTACAACTGCAAGCAGAATCATGTGCAAACACCACAGGCAACACCTGGGTTCACCTAAACAAAGACATTCTTAACATAGATAATGTGGGACTGTTGGGATGGTTACCCCTCTCAGCTAGATCTCATTATGAGAGAACCTATCCGTTCTTTGAAAACCTTTATCAACAATGGCATAAGATTCTAAATACACACTCACACATCTCCTCAGCTAATTCCCCATTGACCTCATATATAGCCAACCCAGAACTACCACTTTCCAAACCAAAATCAAAAGATCAACCAAATATACATATAAATCAAATAGTCATTCACAAATTAACCTCAGACAGCAAATTAAAACCATTCACTGAGAAGGCAGAGTTGGATAACTCTCTAGACTGGTAATCATATGCCCAAATCAAACATTTCATTGATACTCACCCGATGAAAAAACACTTTATCAGACCTTTAACCCCCTACTGGAACTTATGCATCACTCTTTCCCTTCCTACATCCACAAATGGAACGCAGAACTAGAAACTCCACTGAAAGAAAAAGAATAGAGCAGAGTCTTTCTCAACCATTCAAAAGCATCTATCTCCTCCAGAGTGCAGGAAATGAATTATAAATTCTTGGCCAGGTGGTACCATACACCACAAAGGCTCAAACACATGTTCAAATGTGATTATCTGAAAGAGAGGAAAAGAGCGCAGACTCAAATGCAGAGTAAATATTCCTATAATGTGTGCACACGCAGACAAAGTGGCAACTCACAAGATAAAAAAAAAAAATCAGCATAGGACACAATGTGTTCATAAAAGAAGCAACTTATCCCAAAAACACTTGCTCAGCAAGCAGCTCCTAGCACACTTCAACAGTCCTGGGCTGATATCAGAAGTACCCGGTCCGGGCAGGTATCGATGTTATCCAGGTCCGTTTAGATTCTGTGATGATGAGTTAGGGATGACTGCACTGACCTAACGTGCTTTGCAGGAGACACAGGTGGCGAATTATTACTCTTGAGAAAGTCCCGCTGTGTCGGGACGAAACGCGTAGAAAACCTCCCCTTTTTTGACCCTGTGAGGCCGCCGTAGATCCTGGTCTGCAGTTGGGATTTGCAGTCGGTTTGTGGGCTGAGGATCACTGTAATAATTTGCCACCTGTGTCTCCTGCAAAGCATGTCAGCCCTTACTCATCATCACAGAAACGGACCTGGATAACATCGATACCTGCCCAGACCGGGTACTTCTGAAATCAGCCCAGGACTGTTGAAGTGTGCTAGGAGCTGCTTGCTGAGCCAGTGTTTTTGGGATGAGTTGCTTCTTTTATGAACACATTGTGTCCTATGCTGATTTTATTTTTTTATCTTGTGAGTTGCCACTTTGTCTGCGTGTACACACATTAAAGGAATATTTACTCTGCATTTGAGTCTGCACTCTTCTCCTCCCTTTCAGATAATCACACTATGGGGTTTGTGGAACCACTCTTATAAGAGGAGCTGTCGGACTTTCTCTCTCTCTCTCTCTCTCTTTATATATATATATATATATATATATATATATATATTTTCAATTTTATATTTTATACCTATTGGATTGTGAATATTGAACTGCACAGGATTCGCTCATAGGCCCCTATTTATCAAGCTGTCAACCGCAAATACACTGGAATTCCGCAGCGTAATTGTGGAGAGCTTGATTCGCCTTATTTATCAAAGGCTACAGACCAGCAAAAGTAGAAATCTGTGATGTAACATACGATCTGCCGGTCTCAGTCAGACACAGATCGATGGTTACGTCACTACAGATGTTCCGAATGCAAATTCGGCACTATCTGACTACTTTTGCTAGTTAACAAATAACTAGCAGGTACGCTCGCCACTAAACCTGTTTTTCAATCCGCCGCCCTGGATGCGGCGGATGCCATAGTAATCAATGGGAGTCTGAAAGCAATGAAAGCTCATGTTCGCTGCTGCCTGATATCCCATTGATTCCTATGGGAGAATAAACGTTATGTTTACACCTAACATCCTAACATAACCCCCGAGTCTAAACACCCCTAATCTACCGCCCGACACCGCCGACACCTACATTATACTTATTAAGCCCTAATCTGCTGCCCGACACCGCCACCACCTACATTATGTTATTAACCCTTAATCTGCCGCTCCCGACACCGCCGCCACCTACATAAAGTTATTAACCCCTATCCCGCCGCTCCCGGAGCCCACCACAACTAAATAAAGTTATTAACCCCTGGCCTCCCACATCACTAGCTCTTACTAAACCTATTAACCCCTAAACCTAACAACCCGCTAACTTTACATTAAATATTAACTCATCCCTATCTTATAATAAATTTAAACTTACCTTTATATTTAAATTAAACTATATTAAACTATTAATTAATCTACCCTAACTGTTATACTAAAATTATATTAAACTATATAAAACTAATTAATTTAATCTACCCTAACTATTATACTAAAACTACAATAAACTATATTAAATTAATAATTAACCTACCCTAACTTTTAAACTAAAATTACAATAAACTACAAATTAAATTAACTATATTATATATTTAAACACCTAACCCTACTCAAATAATTTAATTCTACACTAAAAAATTACAAAGTTACAAAACACTAACAACTAAGTTACAAAAAATAACAAACACTAAGTTACAAAAAATAAAAAAGAAATTATCAAAGATTTAAACTAATTACACCTAATCTAAGGGCCCTATAAAAATAAAAAAGGCTCCCCAAAATAAAAAAAAACCCTGAACCTACAATAAACTACAAATAGCCCTTAAAAGGGCCTTTTGCGGGGCATTGCCCCAAAGTAATCAGCTTTTTTACCTGTAAATAAAAAATACAAACAACCCCCCAACAGTAAAAACCACCACCCACACAACCAACCCCCCAAATAAAATCCTAATCTAAACAAACCTAAGCTCCCCATTGCGCTGAAAAGGGCATTTGGGTGGGCATTGCCCTTAAAAGGGCATATAGCTCTATTGCAGCCCAAACCCTAATCTAAAACTAAAACCCACCCAATAAAACCTTAAAAAATCCTAACACTAACCCCAGAAGATCCACTTACAGTTTTGAAGATCCGACATCCATCCTCCAAGAAGCCGGCAGAAGTCTTCATCCAAGCGGCCGAAGTCTTCATCCAGACGGCATCTTCTATCTTCATCCATCCGGCGCGGAGCGGCTCCATCTTCAAGACATCCGACGCGGAGCATTCTCTTCTGACGACGGCTTCTTCGGGATGAAGGTTCCTTTAAATGACGTCATCCAAGATGGCGTCCCTTAGATTCTGATTGGCTGATAGAATTCTATCAGCCAATCGGAATTAAGGTTGAAAAAAATCCTATTGGCTGTTGCAATCAGCCAATTGGATTGAACTTCAATCCTATTGGCTTATCCAATCAGCCAATAGGATTGAGCTTGCATTCTATTGGCTGTTACAATCAGTCAATAGAATGCGAGCTCAATCCTATTGGCTGATTGCAACAGCCAATAGGATTTTTTCAACCTTAATTTTTATTTTCAACTCATAATAGGAACGCAACCAACGCACGCAAAAAGTTTACTTCTAGCGCAATTAGCGATCTAGCAAAAATGCTAAATAGAGCTCCACTTGTAATCTGGCTCATAATGTCACATAAAATCAAATATCATACAAGTTGTACAAAGAATTTACAAACCAGTATAATCAATTTATTAATTATCAATTATTAAAAGTATAACATCTCTTCAGGCATATATGCAAACAATTATACAAGGAACATTTAGAATCTAATCAAGCACTGACACATGGTACAACTTTGTTCAGTGGCACTCAGGTTTTTTATGAGGTTTTGTATATGCATGTCTCACTCTTAATATACCGTTTTGTATTTGTCTAATAAAATGTATTCAAAAGAGTGTTGTATCCCCTCGCTTTAACACAGTCTTTTTTGAAATCCTGTTAAAATATTTCAGTTTTTTTTTTACTTTTATCTTATTATTGAGGGTCTGCTCCATTACTAGGATATAGAATCGTTATTTTGACTCTTATCCATTTAATACTTAAATGGTCCCCTCTCCCAATTCTCAGTATTTTTCTGTAAAACTAAGGGATCCATTGAGGATTCAAAGCCCCCCATTTTTTTTCTGGGAGATTAAGAGACTATGGCCCCTAGTTATCAAGCCGTCAACCTCAAATACGCTGGAATTCCGCAGTGTATTTGTGGCGAGGCTGATTCGCCTTAGTTATCAAGCCCTGCTGTCCGGCAAAACTAGAATTTAGTGATGTAAGCTTCGATCCGCTGGACTCAGTCCGACACAGATCGATTCTTACGTCACTCCAGATGTTCCGAACACAAGTTCGGCACAATCGGACTACTTTTGCTAGGTATCAAAAAACTAGCAGGTATGTTCGGCACTTTTCCGGCCCAGCGTACCTGGTTTTCAATCCACCGCCCTGGAGGCAGTGGATCCCATAGGAATCAATGGGAGTCTGACCATAGCGAAAGCTCATGTTCGCTGCTGCCCGACATCCCATTGATTCCTATGGGAAATGTGTACACCTAACACCCTAACATGTACCCCGAGTCTAAACACCCCTAATCTGCCCCCCCCCTACACCACCGCAACTAAATACATTTATTACCTTCTAAACCGCCACTTCCGGACCCCGCCGCCATCTACATTATACATATTAGCCCCTAATCTGCCGCCCCCTATACTGCCGCAACTAAATAAAGTTATTCCCCCCTAAACCGCCGCTCCCGGACCCCTCTGCAACTATAATAAATATGTTAACCCCTAAACCGCCTCTCCCGGACCTCGCCGCCACCTACATAATACCTATTAACCCCTATCCTGCCCCCCCTACAGCGCCGCCACCTATAATAAATTTATTAACCCCTATCCTGCCGATCCCGGACCCCGCCGCCACCTATATTAAACTTATTAACCCTTAATCTGCCCCTCCTACACCGTTGCCACCTATAATAAATTTATTAACCCCTATCCTGCCCCCCCTATACCGTCGCAACCTATAATAAATTTATTAACCCCTATCCTGCCCCCCCTGCACCGCCGCCACTATAATAAAATTATTAACCCCTAAACCTAAGTCTAACCCTAACCCTAACACCCACCTAACTTAAATATTAATTAAATACATCTAAATATTATAACTCTTATTAACTAAATTAATCCTATTTAAAACTAAATACTTACCTTTAAAATAAACCCTAATATAGCTACAATATAAATAATAATTATATTGTGTCTATCTTAGGATTTATTTTTATTTTACAGGCAAATTTCAATTTATTTTAACCAGGTACAATAGCTATTAAATAGTTAATAACTATTTAATAGCTACCTAGCTAAAAAAAAGAGAAATTTACCTGTAAAATAAACACTAACCTAAGTTACAATTACACCTAGCACTACACTATCATTAAATAAATTATTCCTATTTAAAACTAAATACTTATACAATAGATGTATTTAATTAATATTTAAGTTAGGTGGGTGTTAGGGTTAGACTTAAGTTTAGGGATTAACATATTTATTATAGTTGCGGCGGTGTAGGGGGGCAGGATAGGGGTTAATAAATTTATTATAGGTGGCGACGGTGTAGGGGGGGGGCAGGATAGGGGTTAATAAATTTATTATAGGTGGCGACGGTGTGGGGGGGCAGATTAGGGGTTAATAAATTTAATATAGGTGGCGGCGGAGTCCGGGAGCGGCAGTTTAGGGGTTAAACAATTTATTTAGTTGCGGCGGGGTCCGGGATCGGCAGGATAGGGGTTAATAAATTTATTATAGGTGGCGGCGGTATAGGGGGGGGCAGGATAGGGGTTACTAGGTATAATGTAGGTGGCGGGGGGCTCCAGGAGCGGCGGTTTAGGGGTTAATACATTTATTATATTTGCGGTGGGGTCTAGGAGCGGCGGTTTAGGGGTTAATAACTTTATTTAGTTGCGGGGGGCTCTGGGGGCGCCGGTATAGGGGGTAGAACAGTGTAGTTTAGTGTGAGTGCTTAGTGACAGGGGTATCAATAAAGCTGGGAAAAAGCCGAAGAGCAGCGAGATCGGATGAGTGATAACTATCACAGTCCGCTGCTCATCGCCCCGTACTTGGTGCGCGGCTTTTTGACAGCTTTATTGATAACTTTGGCGAGCGTATTCAGGTCCGCAGCGGCGATGTGAGGCGAGCTTAGGCGGGCGTATTGGGGCCGGCGATAGCAGGTAAGTAGACACGTTGATAACTAGGCCTCTATATGACCAGTTAGGTCTATTTAGTAATTTGGAATAACTGTCTTGAGGATAGGTGTGTGTATTGGGTGTGAGAAATATGGGGTTCAGATTATCAGATGAGGTCTGTGAGGCAGAACTCAATGAATAACTCACACAAAGTAACAATGTTGAAATCAATGACAATGATGAAGAATATTTAAATGTATTCACAACTTTTAAAAAATATAGACAATGTCTGAATAGACAAATTAAAATCAGAGCAGAGAACTCTAGTTTAACTAATTATGGAAAAAACAAAATTATACCTAGAGGTTTAAGGTTATTATTAGACCCAGGTGCTATAATGAAGGAGGATGAGGAAGGAGAGTCCTTTGTTGAGGAATGGAATGGCAAACTATCCACAGTATCCTTAGAGTTAATGGAAATGATGATAAAAAGAAATGACAAAAGGTTGGAAAAGGTTAAAACAGAGGTAGACTCAGCTTTGATAAATGTTAATAAATTTAAGAAAGATAAAAATTTTAATAAACTGAATAAAGAGACAAAGAATAGTATATCAAGGTTACAAGCAGACATTAAAGCTAGAAAATGTCGTAAATTATTAAGAGACCAGGAAGATTACAAAAAGAACAGGGTTTATGTGTATAAATCTCAGAAGGAGTCATATGACTTGGGTACGGATGCATCAGATTCTGAAGTAGAAAGCACTTCAAAAAACCAGGTTGGCCAATATTTAAAAGATGGAGCAGGAGGGGCGGTAGAAAGAAGAAAAGAGCAGCACAGTATGTCTACCAGAGAGAGAAGATACCCCATGAGACAGACCAGGGGCAGAAGGGACTATTACAATCAGGAGAGAAAGATGGAGAGAGGGAGACCCAGGAGAGGTCGCTACGAGGACTTTTAAAGACCCATGATAAGGATGAGTTACAAATTGTTAACCTTTAAAAATTCCCATTGAATTTAGCACATATAAGTCTTTCCTTTAGTCCAGTAGCTAAAATAAATTAATTTCATGTTACTAAAGATTTAAATTTGTTTGCAAAAAAGATTGTTCTTTCACATGTAATGAATAAAGGGAAGTGAAAGTCTAACCACAGGGGATCAAGCGAGTCTAGATACCTTAAATTCCCTCTTAGAGGAGAATGATGCTGCCTATGATACAAAAAGTGAATTTCTAACTAGAACTAATCTCAAACCTAAATCTAGCTATATGCCTTCTTTAGTATCTATACCAGCGATTAACTATTGTGTAAAATTGGTAGAAAAAGACCTAGAGAAACTCCCTGATAATCTTATGATTAAAGATAATCTAAGCCCCTGTAAAAGAAAGGCTCTCAAGGATCTCATGATGGCCCCCAACATTATAATAAAATTTGTGGATAAGGGCGGAAACCTGGTGATTATGGATGAGTCCATGTACACCAAGGAGGTAAAATGTCAGCTGAGTGATGGGGACCAATTTGAGAAGCCTAAAGACAATCCTCTTAAGGAAACCCAACATGCCCTATTTAGGATTCTTAATGAGGCCAAAATAATGGAGTTATCTCAAAAAAAGAGTTTTCCTATATGTACCCTGAACATCCTATTATATCTGTTTTTTATGTGATACCTGAACTTCACAAAAACATGCAAAGTCCCCCAGGTTGTCCGATAGTATCTGGGATAGGGAGCATTACAGAAGGCATCAGTAACTACATCGATCATTTTCTTAGACCCTTTCTTTTAATGCTACCCTCATATGTTAAAGACACATCGGACCTCCTTAGAAAATTGGAGAGTCTGTACTCCTCGATTCCACATGAGATTGATATTCAAGCTGTTGAACATTTTTAAGAGTCCAGAGGACCCCTGTATAAAAATCATACAGATTTCATTATCTCATTGCTCCAATTTGTTTTACAAAACAACATCTTTCTATTTGCCAGTCATTTGTTTAAACAAAAAGAGGCACAGCAATGGAAGCAGTGTGTGCCCCTATGTATGCTTGCCTCCATTTAGGAGCTTGGGAAATGGAAATCTTTGAAAAGTAAAGTACTATCTTTGATAAAACATGTGTCCCTATGGATAAGATATGTGGATGACATCCTTTTGGTCCCCTTGAAGGTTTAAAAACATTTATTGAGAAACTGAATGATAACAATAAAAATATTTTGTTAACCTATGAGGCAAATGAGAAAGAGCTACCATTCCTTGATGTTCTTATCATTAAAGAAGGTCAAAATATAGTCAACTACTAATAGCATTTTATATGCAACTAGTAGTCACCCTATACATCTAAAGAAAGGGATCCCTTATTGCCAATTTCTTAGGCTTAAAAGAAACTGTTCTTCCAATGCCAAATATGAGAAACATACAACTCTAATGAAATCACGATTCATCAATAGAGGCTATTCTAAAAATTGTATAGGAGGTGCTATGGCTAGGGTCAACAAATTAAAGAGGGATGAAATACTCTATAAAAAGAATGATAACTCCCTATCTAATGATAAAATAAGATTCATATGTACTTATAATAATCAATGGGACCCAATCAGAATGATCATGCAAAGACATTGGCATATCTTAACTTTTGAAGAAAAGATAAAAGAAAAGGTAGGCCCATTTCCTCTTATGGTGGCTCTAAAAGCTCCAAACCTTAAAGATAAACTGGTAAAAAGCATGTATAAAAGAAGCACCTCTAAGGCTGATTGGCTAAGAAAAGAAGGGCATTAAAGGGAATTACCCATGTAGACAACGTGTCTATTGTCCATTTATGGAGAAATCAAAGACATTTTCTGCAGGAGGAGATAGAGAATTTGATGTCCAATAGTTTTTCAATTGCAGCTCTGTAGGGGTAGTATATCTACTTCATTGCTCATGTCCCAAATTCTATATAGGGAAACAAAAAGGGTCTTGAAAGATCGTATTCAAGAACATAGAGATGACATAGAAAACAGTAGAGATACTAAAATAGCTAGACATTTTGCCACATACCATTATTCTGATACATCTTCCCTAAAAATGATGGCAATTGATAAGGGAATTACAAATGGTAGAGGGGGAAATAATGATATAGTCCTCCTACAAAAAGAGACTCACTGGATTTACATTTTAAAAACTAGGTGTCCTAGAGGTCTGAATGAGAAATTAGAATTTGCCTCTTTCTTATAATTAGGGCCTCTATACATTCTAGTATAATTTAAATTCAAATTTGACATCACAGTTTTTCATATATTTTAGGTCTCCTACATAAATATATCCATCTATTTAATGTTTATAATTTAAATAGAGGTCAAAATACCTTAGATATATAGTATTCTGCTCCAGCTCATATCTGGATGCATTGGAACACTCGCCCCAGTCTTCACAAAAATAGTGCAGTGTTCACTAAAAACAGGAGACTTCCCAGATCATCTAAAAGAATCTGTGGTAAAACCACTCCTAAAGAAACCTTTATTAGACCCAGACTGCATGACTAATTACAGATCAGTATCCAACCTCCCATTTCTGGGGAAAATAATTGAAAAAGTAATGGCAACTCAACTGGAAGCCCATCTATCACGCCTGAACATATTTGATCCTTTCCATTCAGGCTTCAGATGCCTTTCCAGTCCGGCTTCAGATGCCGCCACAGCACTGAAACAGTGATAGCCAGTGTTGCCAACAACTGGCTAAAGACGAAATTGCTTTTTACCAGCTATTTACAAATTTTTACAATTAACCAACAAACGTTTAACTGCTATAAAAGACTGCTATAAAAGACTGCTCCTCTGTTTTCAACAAAAACAGACTTTTTGCTTGCATTCTAATGCTACACTGGTATATATATTTTTTCTGCCCAGACACGAATGAGTTTGTGTTTGGTGCCTTGTTTGTGACCTCTAGCTATTATCATTGTTGTTTTTATTGTTTTTATTATCACTGCGCACAGTATATTTGTGATTATATTTATTACTATTGCATATTTTTATTAACAAATACATATATTATAAAATAAAATTAATTCATTTAACCTATATAGGGTCTCTGCAAAAGCCATGTTTATACACATTAAGCTCCTTATAGGTAGCGCAGCTGTAATCCATTACCAATCTTCAGGCACTGCAGATATTTTAATCTTCCTTGTATCGTCAATTTTAAGGTTTGTGGGGAAACCTTTCTCTTTTCAGCAGCTTTGTGTATCAAATCTCAGCGCTGGGTTGTCTTTTCCATTTCAAGCTCCTAACCTTTGCTGTGTACTGTGCTGTCCGAGCAACTACACAACAGCCAAACTATCTTGTTACATTGTAACCTTGGTTATGCAAGAGAGAGAACTTTCATGTTTATCCTATGACATGTGTCTTTATGGAAACCTGCAACTGCCTGAAAGTTTAATCGTTTGATAGCTCAACTAGCCCCTCAATAACAGTCCCAGTATGAAATGCGGGTGAAATTCGGAGGTGAGGCTTGGAGGTAGCTAAAGAAAACAAGACACAGGCAACTGCAGAGGATACCTAAACTGAGGTCTTTCTTATACACACGGAACCCCTATCGTTTGGAAACGTGCAGCCCAAAGTGGGCAACAGAAGCGTTACTTTAAACGTACACAGACACGGAGTTCCTGTTTGCGAGCGGACAAGACAAAGATACAGATACAGGCTGACCGAGGAATTGGGAGAAGAGGTGCTGGGATGCACGAGACTGTAAAATGGTATCACAGTCTCTAATTGCTCTGAAGCCTTTTCTATTCTGCATTTATCTGGAAATGGTCTGCTAAAAGACTCTAATCCTCCACCATCTTTAGTTTTTAACAGCTATGCTCTCTGAATATTTTGTTACCATTTACATTGACATTTGCTTGACTTTTCATGTAGGAAATCCGGATATGATCTGGGTCTGGTAACTCAACTTATACATATGTTTCAAGTTATGTTAGCCACAAATGTTACAGTGGCACACGCGTATACATACTGGTTGATTTGTGTATAGTGTATATTGCTCTAGTATTGATATGCTGAGGCTATGTTATATTAATATTACTATAACTTTTATGGTTGATAATTGCTGGCCAGCATTTGTGCACTCAGGTTTTTTATGAGGTTTTGTATATGTATGTCTCACTCTTAATACACTGTTTTGCATTTTTGTAATAAAATGTATTCAAAAGAGTGCTGTATCCCCTTGCTTTAACACAGGCTTTTTCGAAATCCTGTCCACAGGTCTTTCCTGTCTTAGGATGGCGTTGGATACACTTGTGCTTCACAAGTGATCTGTAGAGTTGCGGTCTCGCCGGACCGGAAGTGACGTCACAAGGTTACAAAACACCTCACTTCTTCTACAACCCACACAGGAACCTTCATGAATCGTTATTTTCCTCAAAGTAAAAAACGGAACTTTTTACTTTTTGCAAAAAAAGAGAAACCAACAGGGATCATCAAGGAATCCTCTATACTGTTTATGTAAGTTCAGGACAACAACCATCACAGCCTGTTTGGGAAGGAAAATACCCCAAAATCTTGCATAATCCTTAATCTTTACACCATCTGAAGACAAAAATCTTCAAGGAATCCTCTGCACTGTTTGTGCATAATCAAGGCGACAACCATCACAGCCTGTTTGGGAAGTTAAATACCTCAAATTTCTGGACACCGGTTTGTTTTTGTGCTAAAATAATGGAGATTTTATTTGCACTAATCACTGGCATTTGCTTCATTTATTTATTTCATTAAAAGGCATCTACCACACCCCTGAGAGGGGAAGCCTGTTACTCAACCCCTTTCTAACAAGGAGATTTTATTTCTTGAAAAGAAATACCTTAATTGGCACCACACAGAGGCCAATCATCTTTGATTTCTAAATACTACCATACTCTACAGAGGAGAAGCAGAGACACTACACAGACTTCTCAGACTAAAAGACAAAAAGGTGAGCCACAAAAAAGTTTTTTTTATACCCTGCTGTAAATCAGTACATTTGTGTTACACCTTAAAACTGTGCTCCCCTTTATGTTATTCCCTTTCTACAAACGCTATAGTCTGGTACCCCCTAGATATATGTATGTGTGTGTGTGTATGTATGTATATATATATATATATATATATATATATATGCGATTATTGTTTTGTAAAATACATATCTATACCTATATATCTATATGAATCTGAACCGATTTATATAAACTATATATATATATATATATATATACATACATACATACACATTGGAGTTTCAAGAATTTCTATTAGAACACATTAAAACATATTCAAAATGAATACAAATGATATTGCATGTTTCCCGGTATGTGTATATATGTGTTTTTATGTGCACATACATATTTACACATATAAAACATAGATACACACACACACACACACACATTGGTGACCTTTCCAGTCAAGCATCATGGCATATACCAAATCCCTTTTAACTCTTTTAAAACATTTTTATTAATATTCTTTCTTTTTTTAATTAAAAATTCTATATATGAGTGCAATACTGTATTTTATCATGTTTTTTATGTGTTTTGTGAACATTTGTTTTTAACCTTTACAGTTTACTTCAGGTCTCAAGTTGCTCTAAATTTTCTTGTGCAGTTTGCTTTCACTCAAGCACAAACTATAACTTTCAACTTGTAATATGCATGCTAATTAGCACAGTCGGGATATCCATTGAAAGTATAGATTTTGCTTTTAAAAGAAAATACAACAACGTTCATGTCAGGATCAGTATACTAAAATTTAGCTTTTACCCTTATTTTGTGCTCTGAATGATCTTCAAGCTTCTGAAGATAATTATGTTCTAAATATGTGAATATTAAGTTAGACTTGCTAGAGTTTTCAGCACTACTTCTTTAATTTAAATTAATTTTGCATATATATTTATGCTAATGAAGGATTATTCTTATTTTTCACAGAAAGTAACTCCAAGCACGACATATTGGACAAGAACACAGAAAATCCACATTTTAATTTCAAAATTAGTTCAGGTTTTTAGACTTGTTTCAACAACTCCTTAAAGAGTCATTAGAACATTATTACCTTATATGACCTTTTTTGTCCAAGGGAAAGCTTGGTAATGTAGTGTAATACATCTAATGACCTATTAAGTGTTTCCTTAGTTTTAATGCTGATTCATTTGTCTTAAAAACATTGAAGTGCTCAATGGGGCAGGCTCGCTCATACAAGCCTGTTTCTGTAAGGTAAGAAGCAATATCTTACCCTCTATGTTACCTCCGAGTTGACGGAGATTGTTTTAATATTAGAGAATAAAGTATCAGACAATTTGTAAAACTATCACTCAACAGAACAGGTCATTAGCTATACAGATTACTGGCAGCTCATGATTTCATTTAAGATGTTTGCTGAGTGAGTGAGAATCAATTATTCACCAGTGTACAGGTATATCTTTAACTATCCGTATGTAAAAAGGAGCAATGTTCTGCTTCCTATATGAACATATTAACCCCTTCCTTGGCTAAGTTTTTTATGGTATACCATTATTATATTAATATTTAATTGCAAGAGAAGACTGCAAAAGATATATATATATATATATATATATATATATATATATATATATATAGATATATATATATACATACTATATATGTTTCAGCATTGGAGTCCTTTGCAGTCAAGTAGCTGAAAACATTAAAAAACATATTTATGCTAAATTTTTATTTAATAAAGTGCTTAACTGTCTATGTACTGTTAATATTTCCCATTGTAAAGTTCTTCACATAGGGGAATATGTTCTAAGTATTTTAAATAGATATTTCTATATATATATATTTGTATATATCTATACCTATATATATTTTACCAAAAATCCATCAGATATATATAGATATATTTACTTAAGAATTAATAGAACATTTTCTTTTATGTGAAGAACATTGGAATGTGAAATATTAATATGTGAACAATTCTAGATATACAACCCTCGCTTTTTGCTTCAAGGTTAGCGCACAAAAAAAGCTTACTTCTAGTGAAGTTAACGCAGTAGCGCTAATTTGCACTCCACTCATAATTTAGCTCACAAAAGCCTGAGCTTGCAGGGAGAAAATACCTCATTATCTTATCTGTCAAGTTATTTACTTCCTTATCTTCTTTATTGCTGTTTACTGAAAGGCCAATACTTAGAGAGACCAATGGAAAGTGAACATTTTAGTACTTATTTGTCACAGCCCCCCACTGGGAGCATTATTTTATCTAAATGTTCTTGTTAACATGATTTATTTTTAACCAGAACTTAAGTTCCGAAATGTTCAGTAAAGGTCGGAATAGGGAAAATGAGCTATTTCAAATGAGAAAATAAAGAAGCTATTTGTAAATAATTTAATACACTTCAGTAAGTAAAATGGTGTTGTGTTCCTTTAACATCATCCTGCTGATCTGAAGTTCCATGGTGTTACTGTTTCTTGTGGTTTTCTTTTAGAATTTTAAGGCAAAAATATATTATGACAGCTGCTTTGTTTTTTTCCCCTTTTCTCTTTCCAAATCATTCCAATCCATTAAAAAAGTGGCCATTTTAATTAGCTGGACATCTTGAATCAGCAAACAATATAAAAAGCATTTACTGAATCTATGCTTTATAATAGAATGAATCTATGGTGTAGATATGCAGCAGAGCTGGAATATAATGTTAGCTGCATAGACTATCTGCTATGTAACATACCTGTTGTACCAGCACATCTGCCTACAGTGAAAAACCAAAGAGGGACTGAGCCAAACTCTAGTGGTTTATTATGTACAATAAATTCTCATAATTAGGAAACTCGAAAGTTACTAGAAGAGGAGCAAAATAAGTAATGCGCGTATATTGCTATTTGTTGTTTTACTACATATAATTCAACATTTTATCAATCTCCCTTTAAATGCATTAGCAGCTTGATAAATGGAGCCAGATATCCTCTATCTGATCATAGAAAATACAATAATTGTAATTATTACAAAGGAGCTGCTAAAATGCTTTAGACAGGCTCAGGTCAGATGACTGACACTAATTAAAGGGACATCATACCCCAAACTGTTTTCTTCATGATTTGGATAGAACATATAATTTACTTCTATTATCAAATATGCTTCATTCTCTTGCTATCCTTTGCTGAAGAACAGCATTGAACTATTGGCATTTTACAATTACAAGAGACAACTGTGTGCAGGCACCAAACAGCAGCTAGCTCTTACTAGTTTAGGATATGTGCGTATTCCTTTTTCAGGAATGGATACCAAGAGAACGAAGCACATTTGAAAAAAGAAGTGAATTAAAAATGTCTTAAAATCATTAGATTTAGCAACAATTTCCACCTCCTGGAGAGAAACACATACAAAACTTATTAATAAAGCATACATTACCCCGGCCGTAAAGGCAAGATGGTCAGCATTAGGAATATCCTGCCCTAAATGTAAGAGTAGATATATACCATTATTTTTGGCAATGTACTAAGATCAAAAGATTTTGGTTTAAGGTTACTGCTTGGTTTAATAGAATTAATGTTACTAATATACAAATATCAGAAGAAATTATCTTCTTCTTTGCTAAGGAAGGAGATCCTTATAAGAATGTTCGTCAGTTAAATAGCATAATTGTAACAAGCAGGTTGCTGATTTTAAAATATTGGAAGTCTAATAAAGCCCCCAGTGTGAGAGAACTGAAACAAAAATTATATAAACAAATTATTCTGGAACAGTTGGACATCTCTGTTAGCTCTGAGGCCCTTATAAATAGGTTTTTCCAAAAATGGAAAAATATAATCTTAGATCTCTCAGAAGAAAGCCAGAAACAGCTAATTGCACCATTTAAGGGGACCACTTTTCTTGAAACAGCGATTATAAATAATGAACTTCCTGGATAAAGAGATAAACCAAGAATCTGAGGAGGGAGAGGACTAGATTATATATATATATATATTTTTTTTATTTATTTATTTATTTATTTATTTTTTCGTTGTTTTTAAATGTTTGTTTGTTTAGTTTTATAAAATCCAATAAAATAGTCAACAGTATAAGAACATGTTAGGAATAGAGTGTCTGGTGCCCGACAAGTGTTAAGATAGGTATCTAAAGAGGTCACCTTAAACCCAGATCCTCTGCTGTGAGTTTTCTTTATTATATGTCTATTTTCGTGGAAACCTTTTTAAGGGGAAAATTAATTATTGTATTATTTTTGTACATGTAATTCCACGATGTTAGTGGAACAGAAATATTTGATTTCAATGTAAACCTACTATTGATGTAAGAATATGTTCTGTTTGTGTTTTGACAACTCTGTTGTACTGTTGAAATATAAATAAAAATAATAAAAAAATAAAAAAATGTCTTAAAATGACATACTCTGGGGCATATTTATTAAAGGCCTGTCCGTCATGATCCGATCAGCGGATAATGTCCGACAGACCTCGCTGAATGTGGAGAGCAATACACTCTCCGTATTCAGCATTGCACCAGCAGCTCATGTGAACTGCTGGTGCAACACCGCCCCCTGCAGATTTGCGGCCAATTGGCCGCCAGCAGGGGGTTGCCAATCACCCTGATCATACTCGATCAGGTTGATTTGTGGCAATGTCTGTCCACCTCCTCAAAGCAGGCGGACAGGTTATGGAGCAGCGGTCTGAAGGCTCGCCAGAAACACGGGGCTTCAAGCTTGATAGATAGGCCCCTCTATCTTAATCATGCGAGTTTAATATTGACTTTCCTATCTCTTTAATAATATCAATATGTTGCAGCTTTTTTGCTATCAGCAAAGGCAATTATATGTTTGCACTATTATAGTGTATATCATTTGTATACACACTTACATGATTCCAGAACTAAGGGGTCAATCCTCTAGATAAATAGTTTGAAACATTTTTTTTTTCTAATTTAAAATATACTATTTGTCAAATTTAACTGATTTATAAATTACTTCCCTTTAATTACTTATGCAGCGTATTATTTTATTTTGTAATGTTGGAGCTTAAAAAAGAAAAATAAACATAATTTTTTTATTACAAACATTTTTAATTGCAAATGTCTTCCTGGAAATTATTATTAATTATTTAACTTGCTAATATGTTTAGTTATTAAAATGATTTAGCTTTTCAGCATAAAATACAGTTTTACTGAACTAAAAGAAAATGATATAGTACTAGAAAGCTTAGAGTCTTGCTACAAAAGCACTGGAAGAGAATAAGCAGTGCCAAAGCAGTATATTTAATGATAAAAATATATTCAATGACATTTCTTTTTTAGCTGCCTGACATTGCATTATTTGGTCAATTTAGCAGAAAGTAGTTTAGGTTAATATGAATATAAGAAATATGATAAGATTGAAACTTTAATGTAGCACAAAATGGTGACAGATGTAATTCAAAAATGCATTAAATACTTCCCAGACTATTCTATTCTTATAAGTTTCACTATAATGCTATCAATTCTTTAGAATGTTTCTCTCCTTTCTTTAATGGACACAAAAAAAGCTGAATTCATTTTCAGTGAATTCTTGGTATATCTCAATTGATACAGAATACGGTAATGAAAAACACTGCACACCTACAAGCACATAATGATGAAGTAATCATTCACAAGGCAAATAAACAAAGCTTGGTGCTTTATTTGGGTTATGGAATATATTAATACATTCACATTTAGATTTCTTATTTTTCTAAACTAAACACATGCTATTCTGTCCCCTTTATATAGCAGCACAAACAAATAGAAATTACAAATGTAGAAGCTCATATATTTTCTCTCACCAGGATTACTAATAATTATTGAAAACTAATGATCCATGTTTTTATTTTCTACCCATAATAGCTCATTACTAGTGATATCGCGAATAGTTCGCTGACGAATAGTTCCCGGCGAACATAGCTTGTTCACGTTCGCTGTGGCGGGCGAACATATGTGATGTTCGATCCGCCCCCTATTCGTCATCATTGAGTAAAACTTTGACCCTGTACCTCACAGTCAGCAGACACATTCCAGCCAATCAGCAGCAGACCCTCCCTCCCAGACCCTCCTACCTCCTGGACAGCATCCATTTTAGATTCATTCGGAAGCTGCATTCTTAGTGAGAGGAGGGACAGTGTAGCTGCTGCTGATTTAATAGGGAAATCGATAGCTAGGCTAGTGTATTCAGTGTCCACTACAGCCCTGAAGGACTCATCTGATCTCTGCTGTAAGGACAGCACCACAAAAAGCCCTTTTTAGGGCTAGAACATCAGTCTGCTTTTTTTTTTTTCCCTGTGTAATCTAATTGCAGTTGCCTGCCTGCCAGCGTGTGTGTCAGGCTCACAGCGTATACTGTGCCCACTTGCCCAGTGCCACCACTCATATCTGGTGTAACAGTAGTGTACATTTAAAAGAAACAATAGTTTTTTGACTGTGTTAAATAATAGCAGTCAGTTTCCTTCACACGTGTGCGTTTCAGTGCCTGCCTGCCAGGGCACAGTGTCAACTCAGTGCAACTCATATCTGGTGTAACAGTAGTGTACATTTAAAGAAAACAGAATTTATGTTTACCTGATAAATTTCTTTCTCCTACGGTGTATCCGGTCCACGGCTTCATCCTTACTTGTGGGATATTCTCAATCCCTACAGGAAGTGGCAAAGAGAGCACACAGCAAAGCTGTCCATATAGCTCCCCTCAGGCTCCGCCCCCCCAGTCATTCGACCGACGGTTAGGAGAGAAAGGAGAACCATAGGGTGCAGTGGTGACTGTAGTTTATAAAAAATAAATTTAAACCTGACTAAAATGCCAGGGAGGGCCGTGGACCAAATACACCTTTGGAGAAAGAAATTTATCAGGTAAACATAAATTCTGTTTTCTCCTACATTGGTGTATCCGGTCCACGGCTTCATCCTTACTTGTGGGAACCAATACCAAAGCTTTAGGACACGGATGAAGGGAGGGAACAAGTCAGGTAACCTAAACGGAAGGCACCACTGCTTGCAAAACCTTTCTCCCAAAAATAGCCTCCGAAGAAGCAAAAGTATAGAATTTGTAAAATTTGGCAAATGTATGCAGTGAAGACCAAGTCGCTGCCTTACAGATCTGTTCAACAGAAGCCTCATTCTTGAAAGCCCAAGTGGAAGCCACAGCTCTAGTAGAGTGAGCTGTAATTCGTTCAGGAGGCTGCCTTCCAGCAGTCTCATAAGCCAACCGGATGATGCTTTTCAGCCAGAAAGACAGAGAGGTCGCAGTCGCCTTTTGACCTCTCCTCTTACCAGAATAGACGACAACCAAGGACAATGTTTGTCTGAAATCTTTAGTTGCTTTTAGGTAAAACTTCAAAGCACGAACCACATCGAGATTGTGTAACAGACGTTCATTGTTAGAAGCTGGGTTAGGACACAGAGAAGGAACAACTATTTCCTGGTTAATATTCTTATTGGAAACCACTTTTGGAAGAAAACCAGGTTTGGTACGTAAAACGACCTTATCTGTATGAAACACCAGATAGGGTGAATTACACTGCAAAGCAGACAATTCAGAAACTCTTCTAGCAGAAGAGATAGCAACCAAAAACAAAACTTTCCAAGATAGTAACTTAATATCTATGGAATGTAGAGGTTCAAACGGAACCCCCTGAAGAACTGAAAGAACTAAATTTAGACTCCATGGAGGAGCCACAGGTCTGTAGACAGGCTTGATTCTGACTAAAGCCTGCACAAACTCCTGAACATCTGGCAATGCTGCCAGACGTTTGTGTAACAAAACAGACAGAGCTGATATCTGTCCTTTTAAGGAACTAGCTGACAAACCTTTCTCCAAACCTTCTTGGAGAAAAGCTAAAATCCTTGGAATCCTAATCTTACTCCATGAGTAACCCTTGGATTCGCACCAACAAAGATATTTCCGCCATATCTTATGGTAAATTTTCCTAGTGACAGGCTTTCTAGCATGAATCAGGGTATCTATAACTGAATCCGAAAACCCACGCTTAGCTAGAATCAAGCGTTCAATCTCCAAGCAGTCAGTTGCAGAGAGACTAGGTTTGGATGTACGAATGGACCTTGAACTAGAAGGTCCTGCCTCAAAGGTAGCTTCCATGGTGGAACCGATGACATATTCACCAGGTCTGCATACCAGGTCCTGCGTGGCCACGCAGGAGCTATCAGAATTTCCGAAGCCTTCTCCTGTTTGATCCTGGCTACTAGCCGTGGGAGAAGAGGAAACGGTGGAAAGACATAAGCTAGATTGAACGACCAAGGCGCTGCTAAGGCATCTACCAGTGTCGCCTTGGGATCCCTGGACCTGGACCCGTAACATGGAACTTTTGAGTTCTGACGTGACGCCATCAGATCCAGATCCGGAATGCCCCATAGTTGAGTTAACTGGGCAAAAACCTCCGGGTGAAGTTCCCACTCCCCCGGATGGAAAGTCTGACGACTCAGATAATCCGCTTCCCAGTTGTCCACTCCTGGGATGTGAATTGCTGATAGATGGCAGGAGCGATCCTCTGCCCATTTGATGATCTTGGATACCTCTCTCATCGCCAGGGAACTCTTTGTTCCCCCCTGATGATTGATGTACGCTACAGTCGTCATGTTGTCCGACTGAAATCTGATGAATCTGGCCTCCGCTAGTTGAGGCCATGCCTGGAGCGCATTGAATATTGCTCTCAATTCCAATATGTTTATCGGGAGAAGAGATTCTTCCTGAGACCATAGACCCTGAGCCTTCAGGGACTCCCAGACCGCGCCCCAGCCCAAAAGACTGGCGTCGGTCGTGACGATGATCCACTCCGGTCTGCAGAAACTCATTCCCTGAGACAGGTGATCTAGAGACAGCCAACAGAGGAGTGAGTCTATGGTTTTCTGGTCCATTTGAATCTGGGGAGACAAGTCTGCATAATCCCCATTCCACTGTTTGAGCATGCACAGTTGCAATGGTCTTAAATGAATTTGAGCAAAAGGAACCATGTCCATTGCCGCAACCATTAGTCCTATTACCTCCATGCACTGAGCTATGGAGGGCTGAGGAATGGATTGAAGAACTCGACAAGCGTTCAGAAGCTTTAACTTCCTGACCTCTGTCAGAAAGATCTTCATTTCTACGGAGTCTATTATTGTTCCCAGAAAGCGAACCCTTGTGGACGGGGACAGGGAATTTTTTTCTATGTTGACCTTCCACCCGTGAGATCTGAGAAAGGCTAGAACAATGTCTGTATGAGCCCTTGCTTTGGGAAGGGACAACGCTTGTATTAGAATGTCGTCTAGGTAAGGTGCTACTGCAATGCCCCTCGGCCTTAGCACCGCTAGAAGGGACCCTAGCACCTTTGTGAAAATTCTGGGAGCAGTGGCTAATCCGAACGGAAGAGCCACGAACTGGTAATGCTTGTCCAGAAAGGCAAACCTCAGGAACTGATGGTGATCTTTGTGGATAGGAATATGCAGGTACGCATCCTTTAAGTCCACGGTAGTCATGTATTGACCCTCCTGGATCGTTGGTAAAATTGTCCGAATGGTTTCCATTTTGAATGATGGAACTCTGAGGAATTTGTTTAGAATTTTTAAGTCCAGAATTGGCCTGAAAGTTCCTTCTTTTTTGGGAACTACAAACAGGTTTGAGTAAAAACCCAGTCCTTGTTCCGCTGTTGGAACTGGGTGTATCACTCCCATCTTTAATAGGTCTTCTACGCAACGTAAGAATGCCTGTCTCTTTATCTGGTCTAAAGATAAGCGAGACATGTGGAACCTTCCCCTTGGAGGAAGGTCCTTGAACTCTAGAAGATACCCCTGAGAAACAATTTCTAGTGCCCAGGGGTCTGGAACATCTCTTGTCCAAGCCTGAGCAAAGAGAGAAAGTTTGCCCCCTACTAGATCCGGTCCCGGATCGGGGGCTACCCCTTCATGCTGTCTTGGTAGCAGCAGCAGGCTTCTTGGCCTGTTTGCCCTTGTTCCAGCCTTGCAATGGCTTCCATGCTGGTTTGGGCTGGGATGCGTTACCCTCTTGCCTATTGGCTGTAGAGGTGGAAGTCGGTCCGTTCCTGAAATTGCGAAAGGAACGAAAATTAGACTTATTTTTAGCCTTGAAAGGTCTATCCTGTGGAAGGGCATGGCCCTTTCCCCCAGTGATATCTGAAATAATTTCCTTCAACTCTGGCCCAAATAGGGTCTTACCCTTGAAAGGAATATTAAGTAATTTTGTTTTGGACGACACATCCGCCGACCAAGATTTTAACCAAAGCGCTCTGCGCGCCACAATTGCAAAACCAGAATTTTTCGCCGCTAATTTAGCTAACTGGAAAGCGGCGTCTGTAATGAAAGAATTAGCCAACTTCAGGGCGTGAATTCTGTCCATGACTTCATCATAAGAAGTCTCCTTCTGGAGCGAGTTTTCTAGTTCCTCAAACCAAAAAGCCGCTGCAGTGGTTACAGGAATAATGCAAGAAATTGGTTGAAGAAGAAAACCCTGTTGAACAAAGATTTTCTTAAGTAAACCTTCTAATTTTTTATCCATAGGATCTTTGAAAGCGCAACTGTCTTCTATTGGTATAGTCGTGCGCTTAGCTAGCGTTGAAACTGCCCCCTCTACCTTAGGGACCGTCTGCCACGCGTCCCTTCTGGGATCAACAATTGGGAACATTTTCTTAAATATAGGAGGGGGAACAAAAGGTACTCCTGGCTTCTCCCACTCCTTATTAACGATATCCGCCACCCTCTTAGGTATTGGAAATGCATCAGTGTGTACTGGGACCTCTAAGAATTTGTCCATTTTACACAATTTTTCTGGGATCACCAAAGGATCACAATCATCAAGTGTAGCTAGGACCTCCTTAAGTAGGGCGCGGAGGTGTTCTAGCTTAAATTTAAATGCTATAGTATCAGGCTCTGCCTGCTGAGAAACCTTTCCTGTGTCAGAAATTTCTCACTCAGACAGGCCTTCCCTCACCGCTAAGTCAGATTGGTGTGAGGGAACTACAGATAACGTATCCTCTGCATCTGCTTGCTCATCCTCTGTGTTTAAAACTGAGCAATCACTCTTCCTAGGAAAAGCAGGCAGTTTGGATAAAAATGCTGAGAGAGAATTATCCATTACTGCCGCTAACTGTTGCATAGTAATCGCAATTGGTGCGTTAGATGTACTGGGCATCGCTTGCGCGGGCATAGCTGGTGTTGACACAGAAGGGAAGGATAGCGAGCTATCTTCACACCCTTCAGCTAAAGAATCATCTTGGGCTATATCTTTAAGTGTAATTGTACGGTCCTTAAGCTGTTTGGACGCTATAGCACATTTCACACATAAATTTAATGGGGGAACCACCTTGGCCTTTGAACATACAGAACATAGGCTATCTGAAGGTTCAGACATGTTTAACAGACTTAAAAGTAACTTCAATGCAATAAAATTTACTTTTGACAAAAACATTACTGTCTCTTTAAATAATAAAAGTGCACACTTTATTACTGAAACATCAAAAAAACATCAAAAACACATCCGATTTTTATGAAATTTTCACCACAGTGTCATAATGCTTTGAAAAGGTTGCACACAAATTTTCAGACCAATTAACCCCATTAATGCCCAAACCGGAGCTAATAACAGCAGTTAACCGGTTAACACACTACAGTACTCTGCTACAGCTTGCCCTGTGGCTTTTACCTTCCTTAGGGTTATTTTGGTAAGAATATAAGCCTCCCTGGAGCCCTTTCTGATGCCTCCGGACTCCCCACGTGAAGCTGCATGAACTGCCTAGTCAAAACAAGTGCGCAATTGAGGCGCGAAAATGAGGCTTCCTTCCTCTGCATACCAGAGTGGAGGGGCCTTTCTGACTAGATTAGGTGTCCAAATAAGTGCCAGGCACAAATTAATCCCCAAAAGTGTTTTAATTTGATTAAAAAAAACCCCACCTATTTAAGTTGAAAACTTGCTAAAAAGTAATCGATTAGCCCACAATAGTGTCAACCAGCATAAGCCCTTAAAATAAGCCATCCTTTTATTGCTGAATCTAATAACAATGGCTTACCTATCCCAGAGGGAATTTCTGACAGTCTTCTAGCATTACTGGGTCTTGTTAGAAAAATGACTGATCATACCTGAAGCAGTTAAGCCTGCAAACTGTTCCCCCCAACTGATGTTATCTGGTTTCAACAGTCCTGCATGGGAACAGCAATGGATTTTAGTTACTGGTGCTAAAATCATAGTCCTCTTAGCAGAAATCTTCTTCACTTTCTGCTGCAGAGTAAATAGTACAAGCCGGCACTATTTTAAAATAACAAACTCTTGATAGAAGAAATAAAAAAACTACAACTAACACCACATACTCTTTACCACCCCCGGGGAGATGCTACTAGTTAGAGCGGCAAAGAGAATGACTGGGGGGGCGGAGCATGAGGGGAGCTATATGGACAGCTTTGCTGTGTGCTCTCTTTGCCACTTCCTGTAGGGATTGAGAATATCCCACAAGTAAGGATGAAGACATGGACCGGATACACCAGTGTAGGAGAAACAACACTTTTTGACTGTGTTAAATAATAGCAGTCAGTTTCCTTCACACAAGTGCGTTTCAGTGCCTGCTTGCCAGGGCACAGTGTCACCCCAGTGCAACTCATATCTGGTGTAACAGTAGTGTACATTTAAAAAAAACAACACTTTTTTGACTGTGTTAAATAATAGCAGTCAGTTTCCTTCACACGTTTGCGTTTCAGTGCCTGCCTGCCAGGGCACAGTGACACCCCAGTGCAACTCATATCTGGTGTAACAGTAGTGTACATTTAAAAAAAACAACACTTTTTTGACTGTGTTAAATAATAGCAGTCAGTTTCCTTCACACATGTGCGTTTCAGTGCCTGCCTGCTAGGGCACAGTGTCACCCCAGTGCAACTCATATCTGGTGTAACAGTAGTGTACATTTAAAAAAAACAACACTTTTTTGACTGTGTTAAATAATAGCAGTCAGTTTCCTTCACACGTGTGCATTTCAGTGCCTGCCTGCTAGTGATGTCGCAAACTTAAAATTTTCCGTTCACGAAAAGTTGTTTCAAGGGGACTAACACCAGGACTGTGGCATGCCGGAGGGGGATCCATGGCAAAACTCCCATGGAAAATTACATAGTTGATGCAGAGTCTGGTTTTAATCCATAAAGGGCATAAATCACCTAACATTCCTAAATTGTTTGGAATAACGTGCTTTAAAACATCAGGTATGATGTTGTATCGATCAGGTAGTGTAAGGGTTACGTCCGCTTCACAGTGACAGACCAAACTCCCCGTTTAACGCACCGCAAACAATTGCAAACAGTCCATTTGCTTTACCGCAAACTCCCCATTGCCACGAGATAGATAGATTTGATAGATAGATAGATTAGATAGATAGATCAATAGATGCAATAGATACATTTGATAGATATGATAGATAGATAGATTTGATAGATCAATAGATAGATTTGATAGATAGATAATTTCCCAGACAAAGAATTACAAGACGTGCGGTCTAGGACCCATGGTAAGGTTCCCAGAGGCAGTTGCGGCGCCCGAGGCTCTGATTTGAACAGAGCACTCTGGAACGTATCTGCCCTGGGCCGAAATCGGAACATTCTTTTGCTTTCTGCCTGTCTGCCAAATGTCCGTCTGCCAAATGTCCGTCTGCCAAATGTCCTTCTGCATTTTGTCTGAGCACCACGTGCAATCTACTGTGCCACCAGATATGAGTGGTGTGTTAAGTAGTACTATTCTTATCAGTTTAATCTCTGTTACGTCCCCTATCAGGGGACGTGTATATGGCATGGATTTTAGGAACCGGGAGATGGAAAAGGATGCTTGGTCGGTCCTCCAACTTCAAATTTTGGGCACTGCGCGTGCAATCTACTGTGCCACCAGATATGAGTGGTGTGTTAAGTAGTACTATTCTTATCAGTTTAATCCCTGTTACGTCCCCTATCAGGGGACGTGTATATGGCATGGATTTTAGGAACCGGGAGATGGAAAAAGATGCTTGGTCGGTCCTCCTACTTCAAATTTGGGGCACTGCGCATGCAATCTACTGTGCCACCAGATATGAGTGGTGTGTTAAGTAGTACTATTCTTATCAGTTTAATCCCTGTTACGTCCCCTATCAGGGGACGTGTATATGGCATGGATTTTAGGAACCGGGAGATGGAAAAGATGCTTGGATAGATAGATTTGATAGATAGATAGATAGATACATAGATTAGATAAATAGATCAATAGATGCTATAGATACATTTGATAGATACGATAGATAGATTTGATAGATCAATAGATAGATTTGATAGATAGATAGATAATTTCCCAGACAGAGAATTACAAGACGTGCGGTTTTGGACCCATGGTAAGGTTCCCAGAGGCAGTTGCAGCGCCCAAGGCTCTGATTATAACAGAACACTCTGGAACGTATCTGCCCTCAGCCGAAATCGGAACATTCTTTAGATTTCTATCTGTCGGCCAAATGTCTATCTGCCAAATGTCCTGTCGGTCGAGTCGTTCTCTGAGGGTGGACCCCAAAGGGCTGTGGCAATGCATAGGTGTAAGGATGCTGTACCTTTAAGTCTCTCTCCACCCCTTTCTCTCCTAAGCTACTTAACCTCACTTCCTTTAAACAGACATTGCTTGAGTATTTTGTTAATAGTCTAGCTGTATCTTACTCTGGATTTAACAACCTCAAATCAGGCTACCTTTTCATAAGAATTTTTGAACATTTATTCAGTTTCCTTTTTGTTTCAAACAGTGATTTATTTGCTGTTTTCCTCAATTCATTCCTGAGTGATTTCCTGTGCCTATCAGCCTCATTCTGGCTTCTGACCTCCTGTCAGCTTGCTAGGAATCCTGCTTACAAGGAACGTTGTGAATCTACACACATCTCTGAAGCAGCTGGGATATTTGGATAACAAACCTCCATTTAACAGACTGCAATCCTCTTCATTTCAGCTCTCTGTTGTGCATCTATTTGCAAGCCTGAAATTGCAAGTATAACTTTTGTATAAGGAATTACCTGACATTGTTTGCTTGCTTGAACTTTTACTACTATATTTCTGTGCTTTGCTTGAAACAAACCTCTTGTTCTCACATTCAGATACATTTGTATACATGTTCCTGAAGTCTAAAATATTATTCAAAGTATCTATTGCTGGGCATATATTTATATTACTTGCTTGTCTCTGCACAATTTGTTTTCATGTTAAATGAGAACCCTTGCAACACTTAATTAAATCTGCTGATTTTGTTCATTGCTAAGGTTAATAACATTTTTCCTTAGAAGCAAATCTCAGCTACAAAACTACAATTTATAAACACAAGATTTTAAAACACATACTGTTAAAACCTTACATAATACTCAAGCCATAAAAAAGAAAAATGATATATTAAAATGGATCCTAAAGAAATCAGTTCTCAATTTGAAACACTTAATCACAAAATTGATTACTTAGCAAGGGGTTTAACTGAGCTTCAGGCAGAAAATGCAGCACTAAAGAGTGTTCTTAAAGACATAGTAACACCAAAATCAAGTGACCCTGCAGAACCTCACATAAATCCCCCACCCTTGTTCTCTGGCAAGTGGTCTGAATTTAGGGATTTTAAAAATGCCTGTCTGCTTTTTTTTTTACAATGAAATCTCGCACATATCATTCTGAGAAATTGAAAGTTTATACTACAATATCTTATTTAACTGGTAAACCCAGGGCCTGGGCCAACCGGTTCTTTGAATCAAATAGCCCAATACTTGATTCATTAGATCAATTTTTTACTGCCATGGCAGCACTGTATGAGGACACAAATAAACAAATAAATGCTGAGACTAAATTGCGCTCCCTAAAACAGGGGAAACGCCCAGTTGAGGAGTTTATTACAAACTTTCAAATGTGGGCTGCTGATTCATTATGGAATGACATAAGTTTAAAAAAACAATTTAGACTTAGTCTAAGTGAATCGTTAAAGGATGAACTCTCTAGAGTTGGAATGCCAGATACCCTTGATGACCTGATAAAGCTATCGACTACACTGGACCGCAGGTTGAGGGAACGTCGTGCTGAAAAATATTCCACAGATGTGTTTCCTAAAAGACCAGTAAGTCATGTAACTGAAAGATATGCTAACCAGAGTACCCCCACGGAAATTTGCACACTTAAGGGACCTCTGACACAAGAGGAGAAATTAAGGAGGAAATTATCTAACTTATGTCTATATTGTGCCAATAAAGAGCACACAGTCGCCTCTTGTCCTATATTGAATTGACACAAGAAGGGTAAGGAAAAAATTATAAATACAATTACTCCCAATGAAATTGAATCTAAACTGACTTTGTCCCTATCTTTACAGTGGGATCACCTACAGGTCAAGACTAATGCTATTATAGACTCAGGAGCTTTTGGTTGTTTTATTGAGGCTGAGTTTGTTAAAAATAATAAAATTCCTTCCATTGCAAAACAAAACCCAATTTTTGTAAAGGTTATTGATGGTACTTTAATTCACAATGGGCCAATAACACACCACACTATACCTCTACTCATATCAACACCTAAAGGTCATACTGAATATATAAGTTTTGACATAATACCCAAATCTATACACACAGTTATACTAGGATACCCCTGGCTTACCAAACATAATCCCACAATTGACTGGTCTAAGAATGATATCCAATTTGTATCCCCATTCTGTAGCACTACCTGTTATCCACATCAGGTTATAGGTAATGTAAACATTGACATCCCATCTGACTACCAAGATTTAAGAGACGTATTTGATATTAAAGAAGCAGAGACTTTACCTCCGCATAGGATATATGACTGTCCCATTGACATTGAACCAGGCTCAGAAATCCCTTATGGTAAAATATATCCTCTATCTCAAAAAGAATTACAACATCTTAGAGAGTATTTAGATGAAAACCTAAAGAAAGGATTTATAGTACCTTCTACCTCACCTGCTGCTACAGGGATTTTTTTTGTCAGGAATAAGGATCAATCCATAAGAGCAATAATAGATTACAGAGCCCTTAACGCAGTAACAATTAAGAACCGTTACCCTCTACCACTCATCCCCGAACTTCTTGAACGTCTGAATGGCGCTAATATCTATACCAAATTGGATTTAAAAGGCGCATACAATTTGATCAGAATCAAGGAAGGGGATGAGTGGAAAACAGCCTTTAGGACCAGATATGGTCTGTTCGAGTATAAGGTGATGCCATTTGGGCTCTGCAACGCCCCCGGTACATTTCAGCAACGTTTACGTGATCATAGATTATTTGCTAAGTTAGAAAAATGCCAATTTCACGTTCATAAAATAAAATTTTTAGGATATATCATCACCCCCAACAAAATACAAATGGACCCAGACAAACTAACAACAATCACAAATTGGCCAAGACCCTCAACTGTTAAGTCTCTTCAAAGATTTTTGGGTTTCACTAACTTCTACAGAAAATGTATCTTTAATTTCTCAGCTATTATCAAGCCATTGACTAATTTGACAAGAAAGAACATGAGATTTAAATGGACACCTGAAGCAGAACAAGCCTTCGAATTTCTAAAAAAAAATTTGTAACTGCACCAATTTTAAATCTCCCAGATCATTCTTGCCAATTTATTGTAGAAGTAGATGCATCAGATTCAGGAATAGGTGCAGTATTGTCTCAAAGAAAAGATGAAAAATCTAGACCACATCCTGTAGCTTTCTATTCAAGAACCCTGTCACCTGCTGAAGTCAACTACTCAATTGGTGACAAAGAATTGTTGGCCGTCAAATCAGCTCTAGAAACTTGGAGGCACATATTAGAAGGAACCTACAAACCATTTATAATTTATACTGATCATAAAAATCTTCAGTATTTACGAAATAACAAAACGCTTTCCTCCAGACAAGTCAGATGGGCACTATTTCTTGACAGGTTTGACTTCATAATCACCTACAGACCAGGATCCCAAAATGTTAAGGCAGACGCATTATCATGAATTAATGACAATACACAAAGAATAGAAAATACTATAGACCTCATACCGCCAAACAAAATAAGATTGAAACTACAAAACCAGTCAGTCATCTAAACCCACTGTCCATACCCGAACAACCATGGACAACAGTATCAATGGATTTTATTGTTAAATTACCAGATTCAGAAGCACACAACACTATTTTAGTGGTAGTGGATCATCTGACAAAATTGGCACATTTCATCCCTCTAAAATCCCTACCAAACGCTACAGAAACAGCTGATTCATTTATAAATCAAATAGTACGACTACATGGTATACCCAGTTCAATCATAACAGATCGGGGAACTCAATTTACCTCCCATTTTTGGAAAGCCCTCTGTCACAAACTTAAGATTAACCCTAAATTCTCAACTTCATACCACCCTCAGACAAATGGTCTTACCGAGAGAGTGAACCAGATACTAGAGCAGTATCTTAGATGCTACATCTCCCACCTGCAAGATGATTGGTTAAAATATTTACCTATGGCAGAGTTCTCTTATAATAACTCTATATCTAGTTAAACTAATACAACTCCTTTCTTTGCCACTTATGGTTACCACCCACAAATGATATCTATATCTCAAGCAAACACCAATTCACCTGCAGCAAAAAATTATTCAGACAATCTCAAGGAGGGTTTAATTCTTCTAAAGAAACATTTACAGGATGCCAAAAGAAACCAGAAATATTACTATGACTTAAGGCATAGACCCAGTCCTGATTATAAAATTGGAGATAAGGTTTGGCTCTCAACTAAATATCTGAAACTAGCTATACCATCTAAAAAACTTGGAAATCAATTTATTGGTCCGTTTTCCATCAAACGGATTGTGAACACATCAACTGTTGTATTGCATCTCCCTATTAAGTATAAAGTCCATCCGACTTTTCATGTATCCCTTTTGAAGCCATACCACCCAAACACTAATCCACATCGTGCTAAGATACCTCCACCTCCGGTTCATTTCGAGGATCATGATGAGTTCGAAGTGGAAGCAATTCTTGATTCTCGTATCAACAGAAGAAGAATCGAATACTTAATTAGATGGGAAGGTTATGGACCAGAAGAGGACTCATGGATCCCCGGAGATCAAATTAACGCCCCTGATTTACTCACAGCTTTCCATGAAAGGAACCCTCACAAACCTCGGGTCGAATCCTCGGAGAGGATTCCTTAAGGAGGGGGATCTGTAAGGATGCTGTACCTTTAAGTCTCTCTCCACCCCTTTCTCTCCTAAGCTACTTAACCTCACTTCCTTTAAACAGACATTGCTTGAGTATTTTGTTAATAGTCTAGCTGTATCTTACTCTGGATTTAACAACCTCAAATCAGGCTACCTTTTCATAAGAATTTTTGAACATTTATTCAGTTTCCTTTTTGTTTCAAACAGTGATTTATTTGCTGTTTTCCTCAATTCATTCCTGAGTGATTTCCTGTGCCTATCAGCCTCATTCTGGCTTCTGACCTCCTGTCAGCTTGCTAGGAATCCTGCTTACAAGGAACTTTGTGAATCTACACACATCTCTGAAGCAGCTGGGATATTTGGATAACAAACCTCCATTTAACAGACTGCAATCCTCTTCATTTCAGCTCTCTGTTGTGCATCTATTTGCAAGCCTGAAATCGCAAGTATAACTTTTGTATAAGGAATTACCTGACATTGTTTGTTTGCTTGCTTGAACTTTTACTACTATATTTCTGTGCTTTGCTTGAAACAAACCTCTTGTTCTCACATTCAGATACATTTGTATACATGTTCCTGAAGTCTAAAATATTATTCAAAGTATCTATTGCTGGGCATATATTTATATTACTTGCTTGTCTCTGCACAATTTGTTTTCATGTTAAATGAGAACCCTTGCAACACTTAATTAAATCTGCTGATTTTGTTCATTGCTAAGGTTAATAACATTTTTCCTTAGAAGCAAATCTCAGCTACAAAACTACAATTTATAAACACAAGATTTTAAAACACATACTGTTAAAACCTTACAATAGGAGTTAAAAAGCTCTGCATGTCCTCCATCAACAACACGTCTGTAAAGCATCCTGTCCTTGCCGGCGTGGTCATGGGAGTCGGAGGATTACTTTCACCTCTTGCCCTGTTAGATTCCCGTTGTGCTGTGACATCACCCTTATACGCTTTGTAAAGCACACTTTTTAATTTATTTTGGAACTGCTGCATCCTTTCCGACTTGCGGGAATTTGGTAACATTTCCGGCACTTTATGCTTATAACAGGTGTCTAGTAGCGTGGACACCCAGCACAGGTCCTTCTCCTACAGCTTTTTTATATGAGGGTCACTCAACAGGCACGACAGCATGAAAGACCCCATTTGCACAAGGTTGGATGTCGAGCTACTCATGTCCCGTTCCTCGTCCTCAGTGATCTCACTGAAGGTATCTTCTTCCCCCAGCCATGTACAACACCACGGGTACCAGATAGGTGACAACAAGCACCCTGGGAGGCCTGTTGTGGTTGGTCTTCCTCCTCCTCAAACCACATTCCTCCTCTGACTCCTCTTCATCACAATCCTCTTCCAGCGTTGCCGCTGGTCCAGCAAGCGATGCTGATAAGGCTGTTTCTGGTGGTGATGGTGACCACAACTCTTCCTCTTAACGCTCATCTACAGCCTGATCCAGCACTCTTTGCAGGGCACGCTCCAGGAAGAAAACAAATGGTATGATGTCGCTGATGGTGACTTCGGTGCGACTGACTAGGTTTGTCACCTCATCAAAAGGAAGCATGAGCCTACAGGCATTGCGCATGAGCGTCCAGTAACATGGCAAAAAAATCCCCAGCTCCGCAGAGGCTTTCCTAGCACCCCGGTCATACAAATACTGGTTAACGGCTTTTTCTTGTTGGAGCAGGCGGTCGAACATTAAGAGTGTTGAATTCCAACGTGTCGGGCTGTTGCAAATCAAGCGCCTCACTGGCATGTTGTTTCACCGCTGGATATCTGCAAAATTCGCCATGGCCATGTAGGAACGCCTGAAATGGCCACACACCTTCCTGGCCTGCTTCAGGACGTCCTGCAAGCCTGGGTACTTATGCACAAAGCGTTGTACGATCGGATTATACACATGTGCCATGCAAGGCACATGTGTCAACTTGCCCAATTTCAATGCCGCCAACAAATTACTTCCGTTGTCAGAAACCACTTTGCCGATCTCCAGTTGGTGCGGACTCAGCCACTGATCTACCTTAACACACCACTTCTATCTGGTGGCACATTAGATTGCACGCGCAGTGCCCCAAATTCGAAGTAGAGGACCGACCAAGCATCTTTTTCCATCTCCCGGTTCCTAAAATCGATGCCATATACACGTCCCCTGATAGGGGACGTAACAGGGATTAAACTGATAGGAATAGTACTACTTAACACACCTTATAATAACGCAGAGAGAGGCAACGCAGAGAGAGGAGTCTGAAGAAGAGGAGTCAGAGGAGGAAGGTGGCTTTGAGGAGGTGGAAGACCAAACACAGCAGGTGTCCTAGGGGGCTTGTCACCTTTCGGGGACCCTTGGTGTTGTACATGGCTGGGTGGAGGAAGAGACCTTCAATGACATCAGTGAGGACAAGGAACGGGACATGGCTAGCTTGGTATCCAACCTTGTGCAAATGGGGAGTTTGCGGTTGTGCAAATGGACTGTTTGCGGTTGTTTGCGGTGCGTTAAACGGGGAGTTTGGTCTGTCACTGTGAAGTGGCCGTAACCCTTACACTACCTGATCAATACAACATCATACCTGATGTTTTAAAGCACGTTATTCCAAACAATTTAGGAATGTTAGGTGATTTATGCCCTTTATGGATTAAAACCAGACTCTGCATCAACTATGTAATTTTCGATGGGAGTTTTGCCATGGATCCCCCTCCGGCATGCCACAGTCCAGGTGTTAGTCCCCTTGAAACAAATTTTCCATCACTATTGTGGCCAGAAAGAGTCCCTGTGGGTTTTAAAATTCGCCTGCCTATTGAAGTCTATGGCGGTTCGCCCGGTTCGCCCGTTTGCCCGTTTGCGAACAGTCGTGGAAGTTCGCTTTCGCCGTTCACGAACCCAAAATTTTGGGTTCGCGACATCACTACTCATTACATAGATCGGTTCTGTAATATGTCAGCTCATAAATTTATGACCAAGAATTAATTGGAATTTAATTTTATATATCAGCATAAAATCAATAAATTCTGGTGGATGTAATCAGGGCCGGACTGGGACCAAAAATAGGCCCAGGCATTTTAAGGCAGAGCAGCCCCCACCAATATTTTAAATGACCATATGGCGGACTGGCAACCCAGAGGCCCGGGAACAGCCACTGCACCACTTTGAAATCCATTATTTAATAATTTTAAACGTAAACTATATAATGGTTATCAGAATCTATACACTGTGCATGCTACACTGTATAAGTAAGGAGTGTGTGTGTGTGTGTATATATATTACATTGTTCTCACTTCCATGGAGTTATTTATGAGTCAGCACTGATTGGCTAAAATGCAAGTCTGTCAATAGAACTGAGATACGGGGCAGTCTGCAGAGACTTGGATTAAAGGTAAATCACAGAGGTAAAAAGTAATAGGGATTATCTATCTTTTTAAACAATACATATTTTCAAGTAGACAGTCCCTTTAAACCTCTAAATATGTGAACATTAGTATGTGCAAAAAAAAGACCTAGCTCTTTATTAGCAACAGATAAATGTGATATAAGTATATTAATAAGTTCAAAGCACTTAAAATAATATAGATTCATGGGTGTAGATGTCTGGTTAAGCTTCAAAAGAACGAAGCTGGTAAACATTCTTTTTTAATAAATCACACATAACTTGAAGCAGAGCCCACCCTTGCCTCTCCCTTCTGATAACTAACTGATCACAATATCACACAATATAAGCCCCACTGTCTCTATTACCTTACTACTGTGGGTGCACAGGCTTCAGTTTACTCCTGGCTTCTGCAGACTGAGTATGATCAGCACCGTGGGAGAGGCAGATGGGAGGTAGCAGAGGAAAGAGCTCCAGGGCTGTGCTCTGTTACAGGGGAAAGAGCATTAGTGAGGTAGCACAGCAGAGACCACGCTACTCTGAACATGCCTATACTTAATGCAGGGGGGCTGAAGAACAAGTAGAAGGTTATTTCTGCATCAGGTTAGAAATTCTTAAATTCAGCGTTGCTAATATAAGTACGATACAAGTGGCTTGTCCTTCCACTCTCACCAAATCCTGATTTCTTACAAGCAGCTACAAGCACACAAAATACTCTGCACAGCCCAGCACCTCACAAAGACGAATACATGAGAGAGAGAGAGATATTATTTTAAATGTATTGATTCTATAATATAATCTTATAATCTTAATATAATCTTAACTTTAGTGCACATTAAAAACTGTTTAAATAACTATCGGTTAGATTACGAGTTTTGTGGTATGAGTGAAAAAGCAGCGTTAATGCTCTTTTTCACTACCGCTGGCATTACAAGTTTTGCAGGTATATCTGTACCGCACACTTTTTTGGCTGTAATGCAACGTTACCACCGCAGCTTTCAAAAAGTCATTTTTCAATGGGACTTCCATAGCACCGATATTACGGGTTTGCCTGTCCGGCCAAAAAGTGAGTGGTACAGCCTATACCGTCAAGATCCATACCGTAAACTGAAAGTCAGTAGTTATGGGTTTTGCACTACAAAGCTGTAACATACAACTCTTAACTAAAGTGCTAAAAAGTACACTAACACCCATAAACTACCTATTAACCCCTAAACAGAGGCCCTCCCGCATCGCAAACACTAAAATAAAATTATTAACCCCTAATCTGCTGCTCTGGACATCGCTGCACACTATAATAAACATATTAACCCCTAAACCACGGCACTCCCGCATCGCAAACACTAGTTCAATATTATTAACCCCTAATCTGCTGTACCTAACATCGCCGCAAACCTACATTACTGTTATTAACCCCTAATCTGCTGCCCCCAAAATCGCCGCCACTATACTAAAGTTATAAACCCCTAACCCTAAGTCTAACCCTAACACCCCCTAACTTTAATGTAATTAAAATATTCTAAATAAAAATTACTATCATTAACTAAATAATTCCTATTTAAAACTAAATACTTACCTGTAAAATAAACCCTAAGCTAGCTACAATATAACTAAAATCTATCTTAGGTTTTATTGTTATTTCACAGGCAAGTTTGTATTTATTTTAACTAGGTAGACTAGTTAGTAAATAGTTATTAACTATTTACTAGCTACCAAAATAAATACAAATTTACCTGTAAAATAAAACCTAACCTGTCTTACACTAATACCTAACCTTACACTACAATTAAATTAATTACATTAATTAAATACAATTAACTAAATTACAAAAAAATCCCACTAAATTACACAAAATAAAAAAGAAATGATCAAATATTTAAACTAATTACACCTAATCTATTAGCCCTGTGAAAATAAAAAAGCCAGCCAAAATAAAAAAAACCTAGCCTAAACTAAACTGCCAATAGCCCTTAAAAGGGAATTAATTATATACTAGACACATGTATACAATTACAAAATCCACCAATGGCCATTGGGTATTGATAGAAGCCTGATAATACTTCTGATATTCCCACATGTGGTATAGATATTAGTAATCACTGATCCCAAGTGAAAATCAAAGTTCCATCAAAAGCACAGTCACAGCCAAATAATATAGCTTGAAGCAGGGTAAGCAATTGGTTAATCCCCAGCAAATTAGCGTGGCAATACAGTCAAGCAAGGTATGGTAGCGTCTTTGCTGGCGTATAGTCAAATGTCACAGCTGTACACAACCACAATCCACACTGTCAGGTTCCTCACCTCTTCGGATGGTATCCTAGACAGCTATCTTCTACCCCTTAGGTGCTACCTTCTAAGAGGTGTACCCTCACTCAAGGAACCCAATTACAGGGCGTGTAGTGTCAGTCGTTAGTAGACAAATTCCACAACGGTTTTTCCCCGCTGCAATTTCCACTTACTTTGAAATTCCTGTGGTGTGCCGAACCTGACGCCTTTCTCTCCTTCTCATACCTTGCTACTGCTGGTGTGAAGATTAATTGTGCTCTGAAGTGTTACCAGAATCAGGATATCACCAAAACTGCCAAGGGTGGATAAGAACAGCCTGGTCGGCCTAACCGGGGCTGCTAAACAAACAGTGTGATCATGCAACACATGTTTCGCCGCAGGGCGATTCTGTGCTGCTTTCTCAAGCGTGCTTTCCTATACTTACATATACATCATTAGACATGCAAATTTATGTATTTCTATGTTAACTTAAAACCCTTTGCCTGTCTTTTTTTTCTAACACCTTAGACCTCATATCTTTGAGCCATTATAACATTTTTATGCAATATTGTTTTTGAATAATTGTTAATAGATGGTGTTATTATGAGTTAAAGTGTACTTTTTTGTTTAGTGAAACAATAAACCAGAGCTCTGAGGACTCGGTAATCATTCTAGCTTAAATCGTGGTTGCACTCAAGCGATCGTTTACTTTCAACTCGTAAACCCAACGAGCGCAAACACCCGTGATAAACCCCTTATCGCTTGTGTGTGACTTTTAGTGCTCCACTCGTAATCTGGACCATTATTGGTACCGTTCTGGTAATGTTTTGTAATGTTATTGTTGTTAGATGTAGAGGTGTTAGCTGAGGATGGGCACTATATGAAAGCTCATTTTCACCTAGATTACGAGTTATGTGCGCTATAGGTAAATTAACGAACGCAACAAAAGTTAATTAACCCTCTATAGCGCAGCCATTACAAGTTTTCAAACTGCCGGCTTGAGCATGCGATATGGCTGCGTTGAGCTCCATACAGCATACAATCCAAGTGCTGTTTTGACATGCTCATGCACGCTTTCCCCATAGACATCAATGAGGTGAGCGGGTCAGAAAAAAGCCTAACACCTGCAACCATGGAAAGAAAAGCTCCGTAATGCAAGTACATTGATGTCTATGGGGAAAAAAATAATATTTAGACCTAACACCCTAACATAAACCCTGAGTCTAAACACCCCTAATCTGCTGCCCCCGACATCGCCGTCACCTACATGTTATTAACCCCTAATCTTCCGCCCCCTATATCACCGCCACCTAAACAAAGTTATTTACCCCTAATCTGCCGGTCCTATCGCCGCCACTATACTAAAGTTATTAACCCCTATTCCCCTGCACCCCAACATTGCCCACACTATAATAAATCTATTAACCCCTATTCCGCAGCTCCCTGACATCGCTGCAACTAAATAAAGCTATTAACCCCTAAACCTCTTGCCTCCCACATCACTACCACTAAATAAACCTATTAACCCCTAAACCACCAGCCCCCCACATCGCAAAAACCTAAATTAAACTATATATTAACCCCTAAACCTAACCATAACGCAACCCTAACCGTAACCCTAAACCTAACACCCCCTAAATTTAACATAATTAACTTAGAGCTAAATTAAATTTACAATTATGAACTAAATAATTCCTATTTAAAACTAAATACAAACTTACCTGTGAAATAAAACCTAAGCTAGCTACAATATAACTAATAGTTATATTGTAGCTAGCTTAGATTTTATTTTTATTTCACAGTTAAGTTTGTATTTATTTTAACTAGGTAGACTAGTTAGTAAATAGTTATTAGCTATTTAATAACAACCTAGTCAAAATAAATACAAACTTATCTGTGAGATAAAACCTAACCTGCCATACACTAAAAATAAAAAAACTATCATTATTTCTATTCTTTTTTTTTTTTTTTTTTTTTTTTTTGATTTTAAAAATACTTTATTGAAACAAAAATGTCATACAAGGCATTAAATAGTATTTTGTAACAGTATACATTCATAACCAATTGAACACTTATATCATGAAAAAGTCTCTCAATCTCGCCATCCCAATGACACACATTATTCAACAAAGTGTCTGTTCCATGTCTGTGACATAGTCTTTGGAGAGAGCAATTAGTTGAATGAGATTGGTCTAGTAACTTGTATAAATCTCTTTCTCACAACAGGGTAGGGAAAAGAATGTTTTTTGAGACACAGTACATACTTGTTCTAGGAACAAAAAATATCACTAATCTACAGGTTGCCTGTTTCCCTGACACATCCACCGCATCTATTTGCTAACATCTGCCTCTGTGTCTCTGTCCGCCCCGCCTGCTAGACATGTGTGTGAGCCATGTGAAAGGTACCTAAGTCTCCCTTTGTGTTGTGATATCCCATGTTAGTCTGCTGGGAGGTGTTGTTTCCATAAGAGTGACATTAGCTCGTGTGTTTCTATGGTGCCTGATTGTAGGTGATGGTATCTTTCCAAATGGAGCAGGTTTTCCACTTGTCCTTTCCACTCCTCTACTGTAGGTGCGGTGTCTGATTTCCAGTGTTTCGGTATGATTGATTTGGCGCTATTTATCATTAGTATTAGCAGAAGCTTGGCTATTTTGTTAGTGAGTTTGGGGAGAGACATATATAAGAGTATTAAAGGATCATTGGGTATTCGTTCACCTACCAAATCTGACATGTGTTTTAGAATCTCCAGCCAGAAAGTGTCCAGTCTATCACAACTCCACCAAATGTGAGTCATGTTGCCCCCCCCCCCCACATCCCCTCCAGCATTTATTGCTGGCTGTCTTATATATTTTGCATAGCCTACTCGGGGTGAGATACCAGCGTGTGAGGAATTTAAAGTTGGTTTCCAATATCCTGACTGAGATAGAGGATTTTTTGGTTGCGAGAAAGGCGCTTTGCCAGTCTTTATTTGGGATTTCTAGCCCCAACTCCTTTTCCCATGCTTTAGTGTAACCGGGTAATGTCTGCGAATTTCCTATCAATAGCTGTTTATATAGTATTGAAATTAGATGCTTTGGTGTATCATTAGATAAGCAGAGGTTTTCAAATGGTGTCAACCTTCTGGTCAGGTGCTGTCTTTTGGGGTGTGTTAAAATAAAGTGGCAGGTTTGTCTGTATGAGTACCAGTTCAGTTTAATGTCCGGGTGTGATTCCGTTATCGTGTCTAGTGTCTTGATCTCTCCATCATCATGTTGGAACATGGAGATAATTCTATTCTTAATGTGTGTGCCCCTGAATTTTTGTTCATCTTTGTGTATCCAGTGTATGGCAGAACTATGGCTAATGGGCGTCATAGGTGAGGTGACACCGGATATGTGTGTTGTGGTATTTATTAGTCTATCCCATGTTTGGAAGAACTCCTCCAAAACCTGGTAATGCTGGATATGCGGCGGCCTGTCCTTGGTAGGGAGCCATGCTGCTATGCCAGCATTGCACATCCCTAATATATGTCTGTCTATCTGTACCCACTGTTTGTGGGTGTTGTTAGTGCACCACTCCACCAGATTTTGTAGAGCTATTGCTATTTTATACATAATGATATGTGGGACTCCCAATCCTCCATTTTCTTTGGGTATATACATGGTTTGCCTAGCGATTCGGGGTCTAATATCTTGCCAAATAAATTGTTCTATCTTAGATTGGAGTTTGGAAATGTATTGCTGTGGGAGGTGTATTGGGACAGTTTGTAGTAGATATAGAAGTCTGGGGAGAACATTCATTTTTACGACATTAATTCTACCCAGCCACGATATGGATTCTTGTATCAACAGAATATCTCCTGTATTTTTATACAAATCTCTAAACACCATAGATCTCTTTTCGGGGCTATTCAAGCCGTTTACATTTATCGAGGTGAGTGTGATAGTATGCATATTTAATGTCCCCGCTGCCTTTAGCGTGATCAGATATGCCTGTGTTATGTATGGGATGTGATTTCTTTTGGTGTGTGGCGATTAGGTTGCGCCTAGATGGTCTAGAAACGTGTCTGTTCCTAAATCTCTATATTAGCTCTGTGTGCGGTACTGTGTCTCTTGGTTCTATATGTCTGGAGATCTAATCCGCCAAACACCACAACTTGTACAAAATATAAACAATGGTATATATCACTATTGCTATAGTTAACTATTCAACAATGTGTAAAACAAATATCAACAAAGCAAATGCAATACTAAGGGTAGTATCCCCACCCCCAAGCAATTAACAAAACATTTTTAGAATAATGTTAAACATACGACCTTAAGCTACCATGGCTGCTCCAAACAGAAAGTCCTATAACAGTTAATTAATTCAGTGTCCTGGTACCACTGTATTAGTGGCTTGTGCCTCTGCAGAGGGATGTTGTGATGGTCTCATCTCTAGTGACATAGAAGTAGTGGGTCTGTCTTTATGTATCTTATCACCTATATAGCGATCCTCTTCCTCCAGGTGTTTGATATTTAGTTGTAATGTTTTGTTGAAACGTGGTAGATCTTCTTGGGATTTGTAGATAACTGTGTTATTATCCTTTGTAGCAATAATGCAAACTGGGAATCCCCAACGATAGGGAATTTTCTGATCTCTTAGGACATATGTGATAAAGTGTAGTTCCCTTCTTTTTTGTAAGGTTGCTGGGCATAAGTCTGCAAAGATTTGTATGTGGTTCCCTGCATGGGTAAATTTTTGCTTCTGTCTGGCATGTCGCAGAATCTCTTCTCTGTCTTTATGGTTGAGTAATTTTAAGATTATATCCCTCGGCGGGGGTTTAGGGGGTGGTTTTGCACGCAAAGCTCTGTGTGCTCTTTATATGCAGATGTCTGGGGAGTCATTCGTGCCTTTAAGAGTTCTAAACATATCTTGCAAACAACCCTCTATTGCATTCTGTTGTATTGTTTCTGGGACACCACGTATACGAAGGTTGTTGCGCCTACCCCTATTATCGAGGTCTTCAACTCTTTCCAGCAGATGGTGGATAGTGTCTTCTTGTTCATAGGCTAATTTTGAGATATGCTGAATGTCCCTTTCAGTAGTGTTATGATTTTCTTCCAGCATAGAGACTCTGTTAGTTACCTTAGATAAGTCTTTTTTAAGTTCGCCATACCATCCTTTAACTTCACCCAGAATATCTTTTATGTCATCCATTGTACATAAGTTTTTAATATCTTCCTTAGTTAGTGGGTTATTGTTTTCTGATTCTGGTGTCAGCTTTAGCGAGGGTTCTGATTCTTGCGTTGATGGCGCCTCCATTTCTGCATTTGAGATTACTGCTTCTTGGGCTTTTAGATACTGGTGAATTGGTTTAGATCTGTTATTTTTATCAGGTTTGTTCAGCTTGCGTCCGGGCATGACCACTGGGTATATGACATATAGAAGTGACAGCCGGCAGCAGGCAAGTCACCGTCAGAAACACCCAAGTAAAGTAATGGTTGAGGTCCCACGTGTTAAGCGTCTGCAACTGAATGAGCAGGATGCGCTGTTATATATCTTTATGAAGGTATTACTGTTGAGATCCAGTATGATTAGTAGCTGCGAGTGTGGGTGCAGTCCTGAGCTGTTTTTATAAAAGATGATGCACGAGTCTTTGTTTTTATCTTTGTCTTGCTGTTATTATAGAAACTTAATGTGTAGCGTCTATTCAGAGGGTGATATGGATATTTGCAGGCTCTAGCGAGGTCTCTAGCGGCAGACACCACCAAGGTGCTTATATCTGAGATTCATAGTTCATATATTCCCTTATCACATTTTATTCCTCTATTCTGATGCCTTTATTTGATGATGCGCTTCCCCTGTGGGTTTGCCGTGCTATTGGGCCCGTTATCTATGCCTGCGTGTTATGGTATATTAGGTATGGAGGTTGATGTTCACTGCCCGGGCTTCTCCCCCTCTCTTCCACCTCCCGGTATACAATTATGAGGGCACTTCTTACCGCTTGTTGTGCTTCAAACTACCGAACCTCCACCTGTACCTTTACTGTAATAATTATGGCGAAGCGCCACGTGGGGCCTGCGGTCCGTGTCTGTTGATGAGGGTGCTGTGATCCGATTGCCACAAACTCCTGCCACTGCACTCCGTATGTCCCGGAGTATGTTAGTTGCCCCCAGGTCTCACTTTATATATGCCAGGTAGCTTTTTTATCTATTGCTTGGATAGTGGGGCCTAGGAGCTAGTGTGTTAAGCGGCCATCTCCCTGTGCGGCCAAGCTCCACCCCTCATTATTTCTATTCTAATACCCTTTAAAAAAAAAAAACACCCCAAAATAAAAAGCATAATCTAGAATAAACTACCAAGGGCCCTTAAAAGGGCCTTTTGTGGGCCCTTAAAAGGGTCTTTTGTAGGGCATTGGCCTAAAGTTAACAGCTCTTTTGCTACAAAACAAAACAAACACCCCCTAACAGTATACAAACCCACACCCCCCAAACCCACAAAATAAAAATAAAGTAAAACCTAATCTACCCATTGCCCTGAAAAGGGCATTTGTATGGGCATTGCCCTTAAAAGGGCATTTAGCTCTTTTTCCTGCCCTTAAAAAGGGCATTCAGCTCTTTTATGAAATGCCCAAGCCCTAATCTAAAATAAAACCCCACCCCAAAACGAAAAAATACATTACACAAAATAACAAACAAATGATCAAAAATAATTACTATTGGCGGGGCGGAGCTTGGCCACGAACTCTGATGGCTGCACATTGATAGTGCTCTGACACCCAACTGCTCTCAGCTTAAGGCTAAACACAACTGTCAGCATTAAACTCGTCAAAAATGAAGACATTGCAACTGCGGTGAGTGCCCAGCGAAGAACGGAAGCTATTTTATGCACAGTGGGAGGATGGCCTTAGGAGCGCAGCGTGAGGCCTGCAGACAAGACGGAGAACGGGCCCTTTTAGACCTAAGCCTGTCGGCGGAGTACAAAACAAGCGGCCAGAGCGCTAAGCGGCAACGCAGCACATAACCGGTTTCCCAAAGAAAGGCACTACTCGGAGGCCTGCACCGGAGCCCACCCTACACCGACTGACGGAACCAAGCACCATAACAGATCCAGGAGCGCCTGCAGCAACTGGTTTGGCATTAACAGGGGAAAGAGCCGGTGTCAGCAGTCGGACCGCAGCCAGAGAGTACAGCAATTTAAGCGGTGAGTTGCGACCCTTAATATATAATATAATTGGGACGGAGGCCATACTGGGAACTATTACTATCAGGAGAACAGAAAGATCTGGGGCCACACTGATATTAATGTGCATAGGACATGAAGGTTATCAATTAGAAAAGGACAAAACATTTATATAAAGGCTGTTCTTTAGAGCTGCATTATTATAGAGGGCCGTAATAGTACCAGCCACGTGGCTTAAAGGGCACAGCACAGAGATTGCTAGACCGTTGCACCAACAATATTGGTCACTTTTGCTATAGGAATAAGCCCGATCATAGAGCTTGACACATATAAAGACTACTTTACTGGCCTCAAGCTATCAACATTGCAGAAATGTCTAATAAGAGAGGAACTAAGCCTCATAAAAACATACACTCTTCAAATATGGACAACTATTTGATACCAGCCGAATCAGCACAATGCTCTCAAAATACTCAATGAGCCCAGTAGGGCCCCCTGAAGTGGCGCCTTTCCACAACATAGAACACAGGCAGGCAGATTATGTCACAAAAGAAGACATAAGGCACTTATCATCTAAAAACGACATTAAAGACGCCATCATGGAAATGAAAAATATGTTTGTGGAACTAAAAAAAAGACATTGCCAATATAGATCACAGAGTCACACTTGTAGAAGAATCACAAGAAGCATTGCGTTCTGATCTACAGCATAATTCCAACTGCATTAGGTAACAAGACATGACTGTTTTGAATCTCACTGAAAGGATTGAGGATTTGGAAAACAGGAGTCGGCGGAACAACCTGAGGATAAGGGGTGTCCCTGAGGCCGTGGCCCCGGCAGAAATAAACCAATACACTCAGAAGCTTTTTAAATTCCTCAAAAACAACCCAGAGGCTGAAGACATACATGTTGAAAGGGCCCACAGGGCTCTGCGGCCCAAACCACCGACCAGAGCACCACCTAAAGACATTATTTTCAAGCTCTTGTCATATAGAGACAGGGAAGACATACTCCGACATGCCAGAAACAGGCAGCCCTTATCATATGAGGGAGCAGATATACAGATTTACACAGACTTATGCTCTGCAACTTTACAAAAAAGAAGGGAACTGCACTTTCTTACAACGCCTCTCAAAGACCAAGGGATTCCATATAGGTGGGGCTTCCCAACTTGTCTGATTGCAACTAAAGACGGAGTTACAGCCACATACCGGACAATCTCGGACCTTCCAACCTTCAACCAAGCCATGGGAACACAGATCAGACCTCCTGCCCCAGGGGCAGATCCTGCCCGAAGAGGAGATGACCGCATAGCAAATGAGAATCCTCTTAACAGAAGGATACCCTGAGTCTCCCTTCACTTTATTGAATAGATATGTTACATGTAGGTGGACTGAGACTTGGCGCTTGGCGAGTCCCGCATCCCACCAAAACTGCTTCTGGGGCTACGATCTTCATACCATGCAGCTAAGTATATAACTTATTATAAATGTTTTCTGTGTAAGGCTTCTAAGCCTGATGCAACATGTTATTAGCAACCATATGGTGACTTCTTTACCTTGTACAAGATAAATGCAGGTTGCTTCAGGACGCTTATGGGACACTGGCCGCTTGGCTGCTACTATAGAATTAATGTCTGTACAGTTTCTATTCTTAATACTGTTGAATGTTCAATGCTCCTGTTATAAATGTGAGAAAATCAGGTGGCTGTACCCACCTCCATATTTTTTAGGCCTAGACTGGGGGCATATACACATTTCTCTCTCTAACATTAGCCTTAAGATAAACGAAAATAATACGTTACCCTGCACTAAGTAAGTGTCCAAATTTATTGATTGGCGACCCCTTTCATTTCAAACACTACACCCCATGTAGGTTACTAAAGACGCCTCACACATAATAAGGCTGTATCCACACTCACTAGGATTTTACACACGGATAATATTACAATGCACATAGACACCACGTAACGAGAACACACATAACACAGATACTCTTTGAAAGAGACCCCTCAGCCTGAGAAATTGCGACATTAGCAACCCCGCACTGAATTTTTGTAGGCCACACCAGGCTCTGTAGGCCGCCCCGTGATGCGGCCGAGACAGTGGCTGCGCAGATAGGCACACGTGTATAAATTTTTTTTATAGTTACTGTTTATGCTGTTGTCCCACTCAATGTTTTACACCTGTCTTATATATAGGTTAATTCCAGGTTACTGTATTCACCATTTTTGTTAACTGATGCTTACTGTGCATGCGCACTTTGCACCGTAAGATTGGGCCTGGGGCGGCTGGAGGCACTGTACCATCCTAAATTCACTGGGAACTCCGAGACACTGACATGAGACCGCTCCTACTCGGGGGTTAAGCCCTAACTTAAAAAGCCTTAACTCACTATAAATATATCATTCCGCTGATAAATGTTATGCATAAATGTCCATCAAGCCTAGCATGACACCGTATAATCTAGCCTAGATGCCACATATTAAGGGGCTTGTATGACGTAAGGATAATGCTACACAATAAGGACAGCACATGAATAAACATTCAGGCGACTTTATGTTTCAAGCCGACAATACACTAAAACATATAGTCACTTTCACAGACATAAAGAATTATCACAAGGAAAGAACTTAATAGTATGCACTTAAACCCCGTTATTATGAAAGTGCTAGTGCCCTGCATACACATTGGACGTACAGAAGTGCATCGGGGATACGATACCTGGTGGGAGCGCACTTAGATATGCTTGATGCGCCTGCCTGGATTGCAGTGCCTCCTGTCCCCTGGGTCCTTATATATTGACGGCAGTTATGGCATGACAAGGTGCGTTTCATTTGATTGATGAGAAACACAAGTGATTTCAATGTTATTATATTTTTGGTTGTGTTTGTCTACAAATTGTAAAGCTTATGTATAAACTTCCTTGCTGAGAGCACGAGGGTTACTACCCCTCTGTTAGATTACTTCTATTTTTGTCTAGTAGAGTTAGACTCTACAACTTTTATACTCTCCATCCCTTTACCTCCTATTCCTCCCCTACCTAGACTGGGAACTATTTCCAACCCATAACCTCTTGTCTCTCCCTACAATTTCTGACTTCCTCTCAAGCCCTACTCTAAGAGACTTTTAATCTCTCTCTCTGGTTTCTACTTCTTCTTCCCCCCCTCCCCTCTTCTCCCCCCTCCCTTTTTTTTTCTTTCCTTAATTTGCATCAGACCCTCCACATCCATTTGCCCCATCACTTGACCTGAAAGGGCTCTGAAATATTAGGCAAAACATGAAGGGCACTGGCACCCTTCCAATAGACCTCATCACAATTGGACTTAACAGTCCAGGGAAAAGATCTATTGTCATCAGGTACCTTCAGAGAATGGGAGGGGATATTGTGTACCTCCAGGAGATGCACTTCTCTAAACATAGAGAACCAAAATGGTATAATCAAAAATTCCCAGTAGCATACTTTGCGTCTGGCCCAACCAAAAAAAATGGAGTAGCAATTCTGTTTGGGGCCGGGGTGCCCTTCCGGATGGAGCAGATCATAAGAGACCCAGACAGGAGGTTCTTGATCCTCACTGGAACTCTGCATGGCAAAAATGTAACATTTGTCAACCTCTATTCCCCAAACACGGCGCAAGATGTTTTCTTTAAAAAACTGACAAACAGAATTTTGGAAACCCAAAAAGGAGTGGTCTTTCTAGGTGGTGACTTTAACACCTCATTTTGCCCTACTCTAGATACGTCAGATGGTTTATCTAGCACTTCACACAAAGTTGTGAAACACATAACCAGACACATGAGGGACTTGGTCCTCCATGACGTCTGGCGCATGCTACACCCCACAGCCAAAAACTATACCTTTTACTTCCATCCCCATGGGAAGTAAACAAGGATAGATTATATCTTTACGGACCCAACGGGACTTTCAATCACTACCAGTAGTAGCATAGGCCAAATCACCTGGTCCGACCACGCTCCAGTAAAATGCACTATTGAGTGGCCGGAGGTTCCAGTGGCTCCATTTGTGTGGCGACTGGATGAGTCTTTATTAGAAGACCAATTGTTAAAACAGCAGATAGACACCACAATTGAGGAATATTTTAATATCAATACAGGAGACGCCTTAGCGGATACAACAGTATGGGAAGCACATAAGTGTGTCCTATGAGGAGTCTTGATCAAACACACTATAGCCCTCCATAGGGAACAGCGAGCTCGGTACAACACCCTGCTCCAGAAGGTGTCACAAGCGGAAGCCTTGCACAAGACGCGTCCAACAGATAACACGTTACAAGTAGAACTTGCCAAAGCCAGGTCCGCCCTTCTGAACCATATCCAGATTGAGCAACAAACAAAAGCTCTTAAACTCAGGCAATACTATTTTGAACAAAGTAACAAAGCTGGCAAGCTTCTGGCGCGGGCACTAACACGCCAGAGACTTAAAACATACATGTTCGAGGTCATTGATAGCAATGGTGGCAAAGCACTGTGATGGTTCATCCATTGCGGATGCATTTGGCAGCTACAAAACGTTATATAACTTGCACCCTTTGAGCCAGGAACAGCTGGGGCAGACACCTGGAGATAACCAGGAGAAAGCCATAACAGAGTACTTGGATGGAATAGAGATGACAAAACTAACACAGGAAGAGGCGGCCCAACTCGAGGCCCCATTCACTTTAAAAGAGGTTCAGTTGGCCATCAAGCTTCTCCCGGGGAGGAAAAGCCCGGGTTCGAACGGGTTCGGGATACGCTATTACAAAACCTTCTCAGGAACGTTGGCGCCTCGGTTGCTCCGGATGTTCAACCGACTATCGGAGGAACCTAATCTGCCAAGCTCTATGCTTGAAGCATATCTCTCAGTTATACATAAGCCAGGGAAACCCAAAAACCAACCCAGCAGCTATAGGCCGATCTCACTCCTTAACACGGATGTAAAAATCCTAGCAAAGGTCATAGCTAATCGCCTTGCTAAACTATTACCGCAATTAATTGCCACCGATCAGGTGGGGTTCGTCCCGGGCAGAGAAGCCCGGGATAACACTCTTAGGGTAACACAATTGATATCTTATGCTCAGAATAACTCAGCGCCGTTGGCCTTGGTCTCCACAGATGCTGAAAAAGCCTTTGACCGGGTCAACTGGCTATTCATGCGACATACTATGACTAAGCTGGGATTTGGTACCGGCATTGTAAACACAATCTTCTCCTTATATTTAACACCTAGTGCTAGGGTGAGAGTCAATGGCATGTTATCTAAGCGTTTCCAGATAACCAATGGGACGAGACAGGGATGTCCCCTCTCTCCCTTACTGTTCGCTCTTGTGATGGAGACCTTGGCCTGTAAAATTCGTAATAACCCTAACATCTCCGGAATGACTGTCGGTACACAGGAACAAAAGTTGGCCATGTATGCAGTCGACGTCCTGGTTATGCTGTCTAATACATCCACCTCACTAACAACATTGTTGGCGGAATTTGAAGAGTTTGGAAAAGTCTCTGACTTTTTACTCAACCTATCCAAGTCGGAGATCATGAATATATCTGTACCGGCTGATACCTTCCGGGAGGTCGGTGCCCTCTGTCCACTCAAAATAGCGAAACATTGGCTTAAGTATCTCGGGATCTTTCTGACGCCAGCATTGACGGACATGGTTGACATAAATTACAAGCTGATCAGAGATGCAGTGACAGATGACTTGGCCAAATGGAGGAACAAGTCTATCTCATGGATGGGCCGCATCCATGTGGTCAAGATGAATATCCTGCCCAGGGTTCTCTATGTAATACAAGCAATCCTTCTTATGTCGGCAATGCCTCTTATCCATCAGATTCAATCAGAAATGGAGGCATATGTCTGGAATGGAATTAGACAGAGAATTAAGAAAAAAACAATGTTCCTACCCAGGGACAGAGGGGGAGCAGGGGTCCCTATGTTAAAAATGTACCTTAGGGCGATAAATATCCAACGCCTAGTCCACTGGTGCCATAATAAAGCAGACAGAGCATGGGTGGATTTAGACTGCGAGATCCTGCAGAGGGGGAATGTAGGGGCATTAGCGTGGATATCGGCCAAGGGCCGGACACCACTAATTCTTAGCTACCCCTTGCTGGAAGACGTCTTCCGAGTATGGGACACTCTGATCAAACAAGAAAAACATATATCCTCTGAACAGTTGCCGGTAACACCAGTCTTCGAAAATCCAGATAATGCCCTGGCTTACAGAGTCCAATCCCCAAGACAAACTTACTCTCTGGCAGAGGCAGCAATTTCTAACGCCTTTCATAAAGGGAAGATACAGACCCAGGAGAAATTAAAAGAATGGGACCAATGGCTGTTCTCTTCATGGTTTAGGGTGGCACAGATCCATCATTATGTTGATGTTACAAGGATATAGCTCCCTTCACAAGAGAAAAGACGATCTTTGAATCTATCTGTACAGCGGCACAACCACCTGGCCACCTGATCTCTCGCCTATACAAGCTGCTTCAATCGGGCAGTGGTGAGACTCTACCCTCCTACACAGACGCCTGGCGGGCGGACCTTGGCTCCGATATCACCACAGAAGATTGGTTAAAAATCTTCAACAAAGCCAAGAAAACTTCGGTCTCTTTGAGACTACAAGAGGTGCATTTCAAATTCTTAAGCCGGTGGTACCTGACCCCACAGAGGCTTCATACGATTTACCCACAGGCCTGCAGAGAGTGTTGGAGAGGCTGCGGCGAGGAGGGATCAATTCTGCACATCTGGTGGACCTGTCCGCTAATTGGCGTATTCTGGGAAAAAGTGCTCCTGGAATGCAGTCGACTCCTTGGAGTTATCATACCCCCAAACCCGCTGTACTTGTTATATCATGCTCTCCCCAAAATTGTGATAGAGGCCAAATATAGACTCTTCTTGCTGATGCTAAATTGCGCCAAGGGTCTAATCCCAAAATACTGGAAATCCATGAATATTCCGAACCTCAACGAATGGAAAAGGGGGGTCAATGATCTGCTTTGTCTGGAGAGGTACCATTACCTCAGGGCTGGGAAACTAGCGATGCATGAACACATGACTCTGATCTGGGAAGGAAAGAGCGTATAACAGTCTAATGGGTCACAAATTGAATTGGTTAAAACATAGTTGCTACTCCTGGAGGTATGCGCATCTGAGACTTTTTCAGGGGGAAATTGAACATTTGAGCATTTTTGAGAGGAAGTTCCTTCCTAAACAGCTACACAGACCTAAGACTAGATATGAACATCCTGTAATGATGGGTCCCCGCCCTTCATGCCCAGTTCCCTTCTCCCCTCCACTATACCCCCCTTTTTTTCTCCTCCTCCCCCCTCCCCCCCTTCTCCGACTCTCTACTTCTACTTTTCTTCTTATTAGGTATGACTTAATACCCGAGCTAATTTATAATTTGAAAATCTCAACTTAATTGTAATGTTTGATGCTGCACATTTGTGCTTAAGAACAATGAATCAGATGTATAAGCAAGGGGCACTGTTAACAAAAGACTAATGCTGTTTTTGATTGTACAATATATTCTAGGCATTTTGTTGATCTATTGATCCTGACTACTTGCGAATGTATGCCATACCATGTATTCTGTTCATTCAATAAAGCTTTATTTAAAAAAAATAATAATTATTACAATTATTCCTATTCTAATACCAATTTTAAAAAAAACACCCTAAAATAAAAACCTAATTTAGAATAAACTACCAATTGCCCTTAAAGGGACCTTTTGTAGGGCATTGTCCCAAGTTAAACAGCTCTTTTACCTGAAAAAAAAATGCAAAGACCCACTAACATTACAAACCCCCAAACCCACAAAATTAAAAAAAACTATCTAAAAAAACCTAATCTACCCATTGCACTAAAAAGGGCATTTGTATGGGCATTGCCCTTAAAAGGGCATTTAGCTCTTTTGCTTTGCCCCGAAAAGGGCATTTAGCTCTTTTACGAAAAGCAGTTTTTGAAGTCCCGCTTGAACGATCTTCATCCAGGTGGCAAAGTCCTCATCCAGGCGGCGAAAAGTCTTCATCCTGGTGGCCTCTTCTATCTTCATCCAGGTGGCATCTTCTATCTTCATACCAGCGGCGTGGAGTGGGTCCATCCTGGAGACATCCGGCGTGGAGCATCCTCTTCATACGGTCGCCACCATACACTGAATCTTTAATGCAAGGTACGTGATTCAAGATGGCGTCCCTTGCATTCCTATTGGCTGATTTGATTTTGGAAATTCAAATCAGTCAATAGGATGAGAGCTACTGAAATCATTTTGGGTGTTCAAAACAGCAAATAGAATGAGAGCTTCAGAAATTCTATTGGCTGTTCAAATCAGCAAATAGAATTTAATTAGCTCTAATCCTATTGGCTGATTTTTTAAGGTTTTTTTTGGGTGGGTTTTTTTTTTAGTTTAGGGTTTGGGCTTTTCTTAAAATAGCTAAATGCCCTTTTCAGGGCAAAGCAAAAGAGCTAAATGCCCTTTTAAGGACAATGCCCATACAAATGCCCTTTTTAGGGCAATGGGTAGATTAGGTTTTTGTTAGAGGGGGTTGGTTGGGTGGTGGGTTTTACTGTTGGTGGGGTCTTTGTATTTTTTTTACAGGTAGACAAGCTGTTTAACTTAGGGCAGTGCCCTACAAAAAGCCCTTTTAAGGGCTATTGGTAGATTATTGTAGGCTAGGGTTTTTTTTTTATTTTGGATGGGCTTTTTTTTTTGTTGATTGGGCCATTAGATTAGGTGTAATTCTTTTTTATTTTGGATAATTTTGTTTGTTATTTTTTTCGTAATTAAGTGTGTTATTTTTTGTAATTTAGTATTTTTTATTTTTGTAATTAGATAGTTTTTTATTTTTTGTAATTAGATAGTTTGTAATTTTTAGAGTAGTGTTAGGATTTTTTTAATGTGTATTTTACTTTTTATTTCATTGGTTATTAGTTTAATTTTAGTTTAATAGTTATATTAGTTTAATTGTTAGTTTAAACATAGTTTTTTTAATTTGACAGGTAAGTTTTAATTTAATTTAAGATAGGGAAATTGTAATTTTAATCTAAATTTAGGGGGTCGTTAGGTTTAGGGGTTACTAGTTTAAATTAGTTTATTGTGATGTGGAGGGCTTTTGGTTTAGGGGTTAATAGTTTTATTTAGTATATTTCATTGTGGGGGGCTTGCGGTTTAGGGGTTAATAGGTTTATTATAGTGGCGGCGGTGTAGGGCTTAAAAACTTTAGTATAGTGGGGGCGATGTGGGCGGACGGCAGATTAGGGGTTAATAATATTTAAATAGTGTTTGCTATGCGGGAGGGTGGTGGTTTAGGGGTTAATAACTTTATTACAGTGATGACGATGTCAGGGAGCAGAGGAATAGGGGTTAATAAATTTTATTAGTGGCGGCGATGTCGGGAGCGGCAGATTAGGGGTTAATAACTTAAAAATAGTATTTGCAATGCTGGAGGGCCTCGGTTTAGGGGTTAATAGGTAGTTTATGGGTGTTAATGTACTTTGTGACAGTTTAGTTATGAGTTTTATGTAACAGATTTGTAGCGTAAAACTCACAACTACTGCTTTTAGATTGCAAAACAGATCTTGTCGGTATAGGCTGCAACACAAGATTTTTAGCCTCACCGCAAAACTCGTAATGACTGCGCTATGGAAGTCCAATAAAAAAACGTAATTTTTACGTGTGCGGGATTGACGTTGCGTTACAGGCTAAAAGGCTTGCGGTACATCTATACCGACAAGACTTGTAATGGCTGTGGTGCTGTTTTAACGCTGAAATTACAATTTTTTCAGTGTTAAAACACAAATGCAAAACTTGTAATCTAGCCAATAGGATTTTTTCAACCTTAATTTCGATTGGCTGATAGAATTTTATCAGCCAATCAGAATCTAAGCAATGCCATCTTGGATGACGTCATTTAAAGGAACCTTCATTCCGAAAGAAGCCGTCGATTGAAGAGGATGCTCCGCATCAGATGTCTTGAAGATGGAGCCGCTCCGCACCGGATGGATGAAGATAGAAGATGCCGTCTGGTGAAGACTTCTGCGGGCTTGGAGGAAGACTTCGGCTTCTTGGAGGATGGATGTCGGATCTTCAAAACTATAAGTGAATCTTCTGGGGTTAGGATTTCTTAAGGGTGTATTGGGTGGGTTTTATTTTTAGGTTAGGGCTTTGGGCAGCAATAGAGCTAAATGCCCTTCCAAATGCCCTTTTCAGGGTAATGGGGATCTTAGGTTTTTTTAGATTAGTATTTTATTTTGGGGTTTGGTTGTGTGGGTGGTGGGTTTTGCTGTTGGGGGGGTATTTGTATTTTTTATTTACAGGTAAAAGAGCTGATTTCTTTGGTGCAATGCCCCGCAAAATGCCCTTTTAAGGGCTATTTGTAGTTTATTGTAGGTTAGGGTTTTTTTTATTTTGGGGGGGCTTTTTTATTTTCATAGGGCCCTTAGATTAGGTGTAATTAGTTTAAATCTTTGATAATTTATTTTTTATTTCTTGTAACTTAGTGGTTTTTTTGTGTAACTTAGTGTTTATTTTTTTGTGTAACTTAGTGATTGTTATTTTTTGTAACTTAGTTGTTAGTTTTTTGTAACTTTGTAATTTTTTAGTGTAGATTTTAATTATTTGAATAGGGTTAGGTGTTTAAATATATAATATAGTTAATTTAATTTGTAGTTTAATGTAATTTTAGTATAAAAGTTAGGGTAGATTAATTATTAATTTAATATAGTTTATTGTAATTTTAGTATAAAAGTTAGAGTAGATTAATTATTAATTTAATATAGTTTATTGTAATTTTAGTATAAAAGTTAGGGTAGATTAATTATTAATTTAATATAGTTTATTGTAATTTTAATATAAAAGTTAGGGTAGATTAATTATTAATTTAATATAGTTTAAAGTAATTTTAAAGGTAAGTTTAAATTTATTATAAGATAGGGATGAGTTAATATTTCATATAAAGTTAGCGGGTTGTTTAGGGGTTAATAGGTTAATTTAGTTTATGGCGATGTGGGGGGCTGGCGGTTTAGGGGTTAATAACTTTATTTAGTTGTGGTGGGCTCCAGGAGCAGCGGGATAGGGGTTAATAACATAATGTAGGTGGCGGTGGTGTAGGGGGCAGCAGATTAGGGGTTAATAACATAATGTAGGTGGTGGTGAGCTCCGGGAGCAGAGGGATAGGGGTTAATAAATTTATTAGAGTTGCGGTGGGCTTCAGGAGCGGCGTTTTAGGGATTATTAACTTTATTTAGTTGCGGCGGGGGTCAGGGAGCAGCGGAATAGGGGTTAAACATTTTAGTATGGTGGGGGTGCATAGTGACAGTATATAAATAAAGCTGGTAAAAAGCCGAAGAGCAGCGAGATCGATGACTGTTAGTTAACAACAGTCCGCTGCTCATCGCCCCGTACTTGGTGCGTGGCTTTTTAACAGCTTTTTTGTTAAATATGTAGAGCGTATTCAGGTCCGCGGCAGCAATGTTAGGCGATGTCAGGCAAGCGTATTGGTGCCGGTGAATGCAGCATAGCTGACGGCTTGATAAATAGGCCCCAAAGAATATGAATCTGTGATTTGCTGAAGGCTGTCACCTGATAGAGGATGCCATCAAATTAAATACAATTTTTAGAATTTCTTAGAAAAAAATAAATTTCTTATTTATAATTCAAAATAAGGGCTATTGCATTATACTTTTTAATTGGCACTTTTTGATTATGCAATTTTATTTTATTTATGGGGTTTTTAAGGACTCCAGTGAAGATAAAACAGAATTCTCACAAGGCAAGTTTTTAGACTTATAATAATGCCTTTCAAACAGACCTCATGCAAATCTAGTCTGCAGCTATAGAAAACACAAGAAATATATATAAAAAATAAGATACAAATGACTTTTATGGCCTTGCATAACTCTGAAATAAGAATGTAATTATTAAATGTGTTTTTGAATTTTACTATGAAATTGTCATCATAAAACTTTACAATCCACAAAATGCTCAATGCCCAATGTATTGCAAACTGAAGTGAAAGCTGTTGGTCTCTGCACCAGGACCAAAAAGCATAAATATCAGAAAAAACAGGATGACCTCCAAAATTAAAGTCTCTCCTTTATTGCAGAAGCTACATTTTGGTCCATAGACCTAAATCAACTGCATATAATTAATGTCATTGTTTTACAAGTCATTTGCTGGCACAATTCATCTGGGGATACTACAATATTGCTTGGATTTCTTGACTGCAGTTGTAGTGCTTAAAGGCACATTTCAGCCAAAATTGGAATCCACATGGATGAATTTCAGTTTTGATTAGAAGAATTTTTGTAATTTACACATTTTAGTGAAAATGATTTCAATAAAAGCTATAGCTGTTTCAAATGTGTATTTAAGTATGCACTGTGCATCAGCATTTTAAACACAGCACTTGATTAGAGAGTGATTGTACCATCTGGTAATCACTCAATTTGCTAATTGCTGACATGATACAAACCCCACTGGTGCTCTGAGCAGCTGCAGTCTTGAAAATGCTGGTGCACTGAGAATATCTAGCTATGCTTCACATGCACGTGCATAGAAAAATGTTAACACTAAAACAGTGAAAACTTTTACTAAATGCATGTATACATGTATACAGTGAGGGAAAATAATTTGATCCCCTGCTGATTTTGTACGTTTGCCCACTGTCAAAGAAATGATCAGTCTATAATTTTAATGATACGTTTATTTGAACAGTGAGAGACAGAATAACAACAAAAAATCCAGAAAAAACGCATTTCAAGAAAGTTATAGATTGATTTGCATTATAATGAGTGAAATAAGTATTTGACCCCTTTGCAAAACATGACTTAGTACTTGGTGGCAAAACCCTTGTTGGCTATCACAAAGGTCAGACATTTCTTGTAGTTGGCCACCAGGTTTGCACACATCTCAGGAGGGATTTTGCCCCACTCCTCTTTGCAGATCCTCTCCAAGTCATTAAGGTTTTGAAGCTGACGTTTGGCAACTCGAACCTTCAGCTCCCTACACAGATTTTCTATGGGATTAGGGTCTGTAGACTGGCTAGGTCACTACAGGGCCCTAATGTTGCCATTCTGTTATTATTAAGGTAGGATAAACGGATATATAAATTATTTTATATAAAGATGGAGGAAAAATCACACAGGCACTTCTTGCTTCTATGTCTTTATTATACTACACTGCTTCTGCTTCCTGTGTCAGGAGAAAGAGGAGGTAACAACATAAAATAAACTTTATTTACACTTCGGTTAACATTCAATGTATATAGGCTACAACACTGTAAGAGCACTTTCAGTTTATTTCTCAACACCCCCACTTGCTCTCAAGTGTTTCATTTTGCATGTTTCCCCCTTTTAAACATATTCATACATTACATGACTTACATTCCAAACATATAACTCAAAAATGTTTCTAACTTGAATTTTGTTGCAGGCTTTGTCATAACATCTGCTACCATCTTGTCAGTTGGACAATGCTCAAGAACCATGTTACCTTCACTGATCATTGATCAAATGAAGTGGTACTTGATATCAATGTGTTTACATCTCTGACGGCAAACAGGATTCCTTGAAAGAGCAATTGAACCCTGATTGTCTCCAAAGATTTGTATTGGTTCATAATGACACCCTTTATCCATTACTTTGAGTAACTGCATAAGGTACAGACTTTCCTGTGTAGTCACAGCCAATGCCATGTAATCAGCTTCACATGTAGATAAAGCTATTGTGGGCTGTTTCTTTGATTTCCATGCAATCAGTGGACCATTCTTGGTTAGGCTAAAGCAGTATCCACTCTTGCTCCTCCTATCATTCACATCAGAGGCCCAATCGGCATCACTATAGGCCTCGGGTTTCAAGTTTTCACTACACTTTCTGTAGCACAACTCATAGAGGCCCATTTATCAAGCTCCGTATGGAGCTTGAGGGCCTGTGTTTTTGGCGACTCTTCAGACTCGCCAGAAAAAGCAGTTCTGAAGCAGCGGTCTAAAGACCGCTGCTCCATAACCCTGTCCACCTGCTCTGATGAGGCAGACAGGAATCGCCGTAATTCAACCAGATCGAATACGATTGGGTTGATTGACACCTCTCTGCTGGCGGCCAATTGGCCGCGAGTCAGCAGAGGGCAGAGTTGCACCAGCAGCTCTTGTCAACTGCTGGTGCAATGCTGAATACGGAGAGCGTATTGCTCTCCACATTCAGCAAGGTCTTGCAGACCTTATCCGCACTGTTGGATCAGGTCCGCAAGGCCGTTCATAATTCGGCCTCATAGTCAATAGTACGCTTTAAGTATCTCATCACATGCTTAGCTGTGGTTAGATGTTGTTCTGTTGGCTCTGATAAGTATTGTGACAGTTTACTGATCACCCAGCTTAAATCTGGCCTTGTACAGGTCATAACATATAGCAAGCTACCTACTATCTCTCAATATTTTCTTGCATCTACTGGATCATTGTGATCATTTTGGTCTAGTTTTTGCTCACATGGTGTCAATCTGGGTTTGCAATCTATCATTCCAAACTTCTTCAGAATCTTTAATATGTATCTCTTTTGATTCATCTTTACCAAACCATCACTTTGTTCAAAATCAATACCTAGGAAATGTTTGATCCTTTCAAGATCTTTCATCTTAAATTTTGCTATAAGCATTTTTTTCACGTCATTAAGTACTGTTTCTTCATTGGCACCGATAATTAGATCATCGACCCATATTAACAGTATTGCTCTATCATGACCAAATTGTTTGACATATACACAGTGGTCTGCTGGATTTTGTTCAAACCCATTCTCATTTAAATAATCATGCAGGATCTTGTTCCAATTTCTACCTGATTGTTTTAGACCATACAATGACTTCTTCAATTTTAAAACTAGTTTCTCATTTTGTTTGCACTTTACCTCAAATCCTACAGGTTGGTCCACATAAATCTCACAATCAATTGGGGCATGTAAGTAGGCTATTTTCACATCCATCTGGTGAAGAAATAAATCATACTGTGCTGCCAGTTGCATACAAATACGTACTGATGTAATATTTGCAATTGGAGAAAAAACTTCCTTTAAAATCAATTCCCTTTACTTGACTATAACCCTTAGCAACATATCTGGCTTTGTATGTTTCTGATCCATCAACATTGTTTTTTAATGCATATACCCATCGACCCCCACTGAACGTATACCTTCTGGTATAATTAATGTGTCATTCTCTCTTAGTGAATCAATTTCCTCTGTCATAACATTAAACCAATTCAGTGATTGAGGTGAGCTCATAGCATCTTTTAAGGTTTGTGGTACATCAAACTCTCTGTAACAATAATCAATGTTTGTTAGTATCTGATCATCACATTCAAAATCTGAAACATAGTCTTCCAAGTATTGAGGAATTTACTGTCTCTTTAGGGTAACGTGCATTATGGTCACTCTCTGCCTGTCCATTGTTCTCACTCTTCAAAGTTTCTATTTTAGATCTCTCTGGACACTCAATTTCAGTCTGATTAGTCTTTAGTATAGTGGGTGCATAGTCCTCCCTATGGCAATCCTCATCATCATGTAACAGATCAGTTTGAGTCTGTCTTTATACAACTTTATTTGTGATAAACTTCACAAGCCTGTGTTTAAGGACATTTCCAGTGTCTGGATAAAACACTAGATAAGAGGGGCTGTTCTTGTCATATCCAATAAAAATCCCTCTCTCACATTTTGAATCTAGTTTCTTTCTGTCATATTTGTATGCAAAACATTCTGACCCAAAAACTCTCATCTTAGAAAGGTTAGGTTTTTTGCCTGTCAAAAGGTAATAAGGGGTTTGTGCTAACCAGTTATTAAAGCACCTGTTTCAAATATGAGCGGCAGTCATTACTGCATATGTCCATAACTCTTTTTGGTAATTTACTCTCAACTGACATCTTGCCATTTCAAATAGCGTTTTCCAATTTCTCTCAGCAGTCCCATTCTGATGGGGTGAGTAAGGTGCTGAGGTCTCATGTCTTATGCCTCACAGCAGTGACTTAAAATTATTTGCTACAAACTCAGTACCATTGTCAAATCTTATACATTTTAAGACTCCATATGGGGCTGTGTCAGCAATAAACCTTTCAGTGGCTAACACTGCATCACTCTTGTATTTCAGAAAATATACAAATACTGCACCAGAATAATCATCAGTGAATTATAGTGTGTATCTGAAACCTTCTCTAGCTTGTGGTTCTATAGAACCTGCTAAATCAGTATGTACTAGTTCTAATGTAGCTGTGGCTTGGGTATCAGGTTCTCTTCCTACTCTGAACAAATTTTCCTTGAGTGCAAACTTCACAGTTTAGACTAGACTTATCAATCTTACCTTTAATTGTCATTCCTTCTACCACATTTTGTAGTTTTGCAATATCATCATAATTGCAGTGACCTAAAATTTCATGCCACATTTGAATATCATAACATCCATGACAACTGTCATAATTTTCAACAAAAGTATTCAGATAGCAAAGTCTACTGTATTTCTGGATTGTGAATTTGGTACCATTCTTATGAGTGAGATCATTCCTGCCTTGCTGATGCTCCACTGTTTGTTGCTGTCTCTACAGAAAAGATGTCTTGAGGGTATGTAGGTATGTACAATGCATTCTTCAGTGTCATCATCATTCGGTTCCCCTCGCTGTCAAGTAGACAAACCTCTGCATCGCCTCTTCTCAGTGCCACGCCTGTTGTCTTTTTCCCATCTGCGAGCTCCATTGTATGTTTCTCCGGTTTAAACATTTTGTCAAAGTTCCTAAACTTTCCAATATCAGTAATTATATGGGATGTTGCTCCTGTATCAACCATTAGTCCTTTTGGTATTTTCCCATCTAGCTGGTTATCTTTATTTTTTAAAGCAAATGAGTCATCTGCTTCATCTGTTGCTTGTCTGACATTGTCTTTCTTTTTGCTCCTGCAATTTGCATCTTTGTTTGTTGAGCTCTTGCAATAGCTACACCACAGTGATTGACCTTTATTTGTATTGTTTGAACACTCTTTGGCCCTGTGTCCCTTTTTGACGCAATTGTAACAAACAATAGCCTAGATTTAGAGTTCTGCGTTAGCCGTCAAAAGCAGCGTTAAGGGGTCCTAACGCTGGTTTTGGCCGCCCGCTGGTATTTAGAGTCAGGCAGGAAAGGGTCTAATGCTCACTTCCCTACCGCGATTCCAGGCTACCGCAGATCCCCTTACGCCAATTGCGTATCCTATCTTTTCAATGGGATCTGCCTAACGCTGGTATTTGGAGAAGTGAGCGGTAGACTCTCTACCGACAAGACTCCAGCCGCAGAAAAAAGTCAGTAGTTAAGAGCTTTATGGGCTAACGCCGGAATATAAAGCTCCTAACTACTGTGCTACAAAGTACACTAACACCCATAAACTACCTATGTACCCCTAAACCGAGGCCCCCCCACATCGCCGCCTAACACATTTTTTTTAACCCCTAATCTGCCGACGGGACATCTCCGCCACCTACGTTATACTTATGAACCCCTAATCTGCTGCCCCTAACCAGACCTCGCCGCCACTATAAAAAATGTATTAACCCCTAAACCGCCGCACTCCTGCCTCGCAAACACTAGAATAAATAGTATTAACCCCTAATCTGCCCTCCCTAACATTGCCGCCACCTACCTACAATTATTAACCCCTAATCTCCTGCCCGCAACGTCGCCACTACTATAATAAAGTTATTAACCCCTAAACATAACTTTAACCCTAACACGCCTCTAACATAAATATAATTTATATAAAACAAAATAATATTCCTAAAATTAACTAAATTATTCCTATTTAAAAATAAATACTTACCTATAAAATACACCCTAATATAGCTACAATATAATAATTACATTGTAGCTATTTTAGGATTTATATTTATTTTACAGGCAACTTTGTATTTATTTTAACTAGGTACAATAGCTATTAAATAGTTATTTACTATTTAATAGCTACCTAGTTAAAATAATTACAAAATTACCTGTAAAATAAATCCTAACCTAAGTTACAATTAAACCTAACACTACACTATCAATAAATTAATTAAATAAATTAACTACAATTACATACAATTAAGTAAACTAAACTAAATTACAACTCCCCCCCACTAAATTACAAAAAATAAAAAAAGATTACAAGTATATTAGGCTAATTACACCTACTTTAAACCCCCTAATAAAATAAAAAAAGCCCCCCAAAATAATAAAGGTTCCTACCCTATTCTAAATTAAAAAGTAATCAGCTCTTTTACCAGCCCTTAAAAGGGCTTTGTGCGGGGCATGCCCCAAAGTAATCAGCTCTTTTGCCTGTAAAAAAAATACAACCCCCCAACATTAAAACCCACCACCCACATACCCCTACTCTAACCCAAACCCCCCTTAAATAAACCTAACACTACCCCCCTGAAGATCTCCCTACCTTGAGTCGTCTTCACCCAGCCGGGCCGAAGTCTTCATCCGATGGGGCAGAAGAGGACATCCAGACCGGCAGAAGTCTTCATCCTATCCGGGCAGAAGAGGACATCCGGACCAGCAGACATCTTCAACCAAGCGGCATCTTCTATCTTCATCCATCTGGAGCGGAGCAGAGCGGAGCCATCTTCTTTCCAGCCGACGCGGATCCATCCTCTTCAACCGACGCCTACTCGCCGAATGAAGGTTCCTTTAAATGACGTCATCCAAGATGGCGTCCCTCGAATTCCGATTGGCTGATAGGATTCTATCAGCCAATCGGAATAAAGGTAGGAAAAATCTGATTGGCTGATTGAGTCAGCCAATCAGATTCAAGTTCAATCCGATTGGCTGATCTAATCAGCCAATCGTATTGAACTTGCATTCTATTGGCTGATCGGAACAGGATGAAGACTTCAGAGCCTCTTCTGGACCTCTTCTTGCCGGATAGGAGGAAGACTTCGGACCCTCTTCTGGACGGATCGGTGATACCCAGCGTGGTGAAGAGAAGGTAGGAAGACCTTCAGGGGCTTAGTGTTAGGTTTTTTAAGGGGGGTTTGGGTTAGATTAGGGGTATGTGGGTGGTGGGTTGTAATGTTGAGGGGGGGTATTGTATGTTTATTTAAATGCAAAAGAGCTGTTTTCTTTGGGGCATGCCCCGCAAAAGGCCCTTTTAAGGGCTGGTAAGGTAAAAGAGCTGTTAAATTTTTATTTTAGAATAGGGTAGGGCATTTTTTTATTTTGGAGGGCTTTGTTATTTTTTTAGGGGGCTTAGAGTAGGTGTAATTATTTTAAAATTCTTGTAATCTTTTTTTATTTTTTGTAATTTAGTGTTTTTTTTTTTTGTAATTTAGTGTTTGTTTGTTTTTGTAATTTAGTTTAGTTGATTTAATTGTAGATAGTATTAATTTATTGATAGTGTAGTGTTAGGTTTAATTGTAACTTAGGTTAGGATTTATTTTACAGGTAATTTTGTAATTATTTTAACTAGTTAACTATTAAATAGTTAATAACTATTTAATAGCTATTGTACCTGGTTAAAATAAATACAAAGTTGCCTGCAAAATAAATATTAATCCTAAAATAGCTACAATATAATTATTATTTATATTGTAGCTATATTAGGGTTTATTTTACAGGTAAGTATTTAGATTTAAATAGGAATAATTTATTTAATAAGATTTATTTTATTTTGTTAGATTTAAATTATATTTAACTTAGGGGGGGTTAGGGTTAGGGTTAGACTTAGCTTTAGGGGTTAATACATTTATTAGAGTAGCGGCGAGGTCCGGTCGGCAGATTAGGGGTTAATACTTGAAGTTAGGTGTCGGCGATGTTAGGGAGGGCAGATTAGGGGTTAATACTATTTATTATAGGGTTTTTGAGGCGGGAGTGAGGCGGTTTAGGGGTTAATACATTTATTATAGTAGCGGTGAGGTCCGGTCGGCAGATTAGGGGTTAATAATTGTAGGTAGGTAGCGGCGACGTTGGGAGGGGCGGATTAGGGGTTAATAAATATAATATAGGGGTTGGCGATGTTAGGGGCAGCAGATTAGGGGTACATAGGGATAATGTAGGTTGCGGCGGTGTGCGGTCGGCAGATTAGGGGTTAAAAAAATTTAATAGAGTGGCGGCGATGTGGGGGGGCCTCGGTTTAGGGGTACATAGGTAGTTTATGGGTGTTAGTGTACTTTAGAGCACAGTAGTTAAGAGCTTTATGAACCGGCGTTAGCCCAGAAAGCTCTTAACTCCTGGCTTTTTGCTGTGGCTGGAGTCTTGTCGTTAGATTTCTAACGCTCACTTCAGCCAAGACTCTAAATACCAGCGTTAGAAAGATCCCATTGAAAATATAGGATACGCAATTGACGTAAGGGGATCTGCGGTATGGAAAAGTCGAGGCTGGAAAATGAGCGTTAGACCCTTTCCTGACTGACTCTAAATACCAGCGGGCGGCCAAAACCAGCATTAGGACCCCCTAACGCTGGTTTTGACGGCTAACGCAGAACTCTAAATCTAGGTGTATGTCTCCCAAAGTTCATAATTCTTTTCATCTCCATCAAAGCAAAGTCTGCTCCATCGGTTTCCTGCATCCCTCCTGGGCCCATAACCTGTTGCCATTCTGTTATTATTAGGGTAGGATAACCGGATATATAAATTATTTTATATAAAGATAGAGGAAAAATCACACAGGCACTTCTTGCTTCTATGTCTTTATTATACTGCACTTCTTCTGCTTCCTGTGTCAGGAGGAAGGAGGAGGTAACAACATAAAATAAACTCTATTTCAGTGATTTTTAACCTTTTTTTTTCCGTGGCACACTTTTTTACATTAAAAAATCCTGTGGCACACCACCATCCCAAAATTTAAAAAAAATCACACATTGTAGCCTAATACAGCATATATATATATATATACATACACACAAACACACACATACTGTATGTATTGTGCTGTTATGCCATGCCTCCTACAAACTACACCTGCACTGGGAGTAAAAAACAAGCAAAGTTTAAAAAATATGTCACACTGTTGTCAGTCTGCCGTGGCACACCTGAGGATCTCTCACGGCACACTAGTGTGCCATGGCACACTGGTTGAAAAACACTGCTCTATTTACACCTCTGTTAACATACAATGTATATAGGCTACAGCACTGTAAGAGACACTTCCAGTTTATATCTCAACACTTAATGTGCTTCTTCTTGAGCCACTCCTTTGTTGCCTTGGCCGTGTGTTTTGGGTCATTGTCATGCTGGAATACCCATCCACGCCCCATTTTCAATGCCCTGGCTGATGGAAGGAGGTTCTCACCCAAGATTTGATGGTACATGGCCCCATCCATCGCCCTTTTGATGCAGTAAAGTTTTCCTATCCCCTTAGCAGAAAAAACACCCAAAGCATAATTTTTTCCACCTCCATGTTTGACGGTGGGGATGGTGTTCTTGGAGTCATAGGCAGCATTCCTACTCCTCCAAACATGGTGAGTTGAGTTGATGCCAAAGAGCTCGATTTTGGTCTTATTTGACCACAACACTTTCACCTAGTTCTCCTCTGAATCATTCAGATGTTCATTGGCAAAATTCAGATGAGCCTGTACATGTGCTTTCTTGAGCAGGGGGACTTTGCAGGCGCTGCAGGATTTCAGTGCTTCACAGCGTAGTGTGTTACCAATTGTTTTCTTGGTGACTATGGTCCCAGCTGCCTTGAGATCATTGACAAGATCCTCCCATTAGATCTGGGCTGATTCTTCACCGTTCTCATGATCATTGAAACTCCACAAGGTGAGATCTTGCATGGAGCCCCAGACCGAGGGAGAGTGACAGTTATTTTGTGTTTCTTCCATTTGTGAATAATCACACCAAGCTGCTTGGCGATGGTTTTGTAGCCCATTCAAGCCTTGTTTAGGTCTACAATCTTCAAATATATAGAAGAATGAAAACAGCATCAATCTGCAAGGAGGTGCACGTACCCAGGTCCTGCCAAAGACTTCCAATAATGTCCAATCCACAAAAAGAACAGCACCATCCAAAGGTAAGTTAAAAGTGTATCTTTATTGGGACATCTCCAAACACAGCACAAAACACGACGTTTCGGTCAGATGACCTTAATCATGTGATTAAAAACAAGACCTATAACCACTCCTTATATACCCACCTTGGGGGAGGTGATAATTACCTATACAGGTGAATTTTAAACATACTATTTCAACATTGAACTCTTTAGCACCCTCTAGTGGTAAAACAAGGTCATTTATCATTCTTACATATTACTTGGCAAAATCACAGAAAAAAACAGAAAGAAAGGATGACAGTATATATACATACATAATTACTTATAACATTTTAAAAAAATGCAAAACCCCTGAGAAAAGATATATTAATATCCCACACATATATGATTAAAATAAATATTTTCAACCACATAGCAAATATGTTAACAGAAATGAATAAATCTCAAGTGGAGCTAGCTCACATTGTAATGTTCCAATCTATCTCTTTATTCATTCCATATGGAATGAGGGATTGCAGAGTATAAATCCAAAAAGTCTCTCTACTTTTTAATAATTTTTGTCTATTCCCCCCTCTTCTAGGTCTCTTAACTTGCTCAATTATCTGGAATCTCAATTGAGAAATATTATGTCCTGCAGTCAAAAAAGGTGGGTATATAAGGAGTGGTTATAGGTCTTGTTTTTAATCACATGATTAAGGTCATCTGACCGAAACGTCGTGTTTTGTGCTGTGTTTGGAGATGTCCCAATAAAGATACACTTTTAACTTACCTTTGGATGGTGCTGTTCTTTTTGTGGATAGGTCTACAATCTTGTCCATGACATCCTTGGACAGCAATTTGGTCTTGGTCATGGTGGAGAGTTTGGAATCTCATTGATTCTCAAACTTTTTTTTAAATAAATATTTTCTTTACTGCAGCTGTTTTTCAACAGCTGAACACCACCATTTGCCTTATTTAGAGGAGCCAATACGGGATTGCTTCTGGAGAAGACAAGCTGCTGCATTGTTATATATAATGTGTATGTGTATATATATTTATATATATATATATATATATATATATATATATATATATATATATATATATATATATATATATATATATATATATATATATATATATATATATACTGTATATGGTGGAATTAGGCTGCAGTGTACAGTTGAGATAATTGGTAAATTTACAATTTCCAGAATTAAATTACATACTAAAATAAACTGAATATATATATATATTGCAAAGTTGTTTGCCAACCGTGTTGTACACCAAATTAAATGATAAAGTATATTGCCACAAATACTCAAAATTTTATACTGAAAAGCACAAAGGAAGGTGGTGGAGAGTTTTAGGAATTAAATATATTCAGTGTGTCACGTAGGAATTTAATATTTAATCTGTCAAACTTGTGGAACAATATAAGGTCTGCATAATACTCAAGATATACACAGTATATTAGTATCTGCTTTTTCAGAGAAAAGGTGGCACCAATAATATTTTACTTAAAGGGCCACGATACCCAAATTTTGAAACACTTGAAAGTGATGCAGCATAGCTGTAAAAAGCTGACTAGAAAATATCACCTGAACATCTCTATGTAAAAAAGAAAGATATTTTACCTCAAAAATTTCTCAGTAGCCACATCCCATTGTAAAGGACTTCTAAGCAGCAAATCAGTATGTCTGTCCCGGGACAGCTAAGGGAGTGAGCTTTTGTGCACACTCATCTTATTTCCCTATTCAGTTTAAGGAAGTTTACTATGAGATCTCATGAGATTTAAGTGAAATCTCATGAGATTACAGTAAAAGAGTTCATGACCTCAGCACTGTTGATTGGCTGCTGTACATTTCTTTATTTTTTTACCTGCAGCTGGGCAGCAGCTGAAGTATATCTTTTTACACAGAACTTACTCTGGTGAGCTGAGGAAATTATGAGGTAAAATATCTTCTTTTTTTACATAGAGATGTTCAGGTGATATTTTCCTGTCAGTTTTTTACAGTTATACTGCATCAGTTTCAAGTGATTCAGCATATGAGTATTATGTCCCTTTAATTAAAAAGACCATAATACTATAACAATAAAAATAATTGTAAAAAAAATGTATTTCAAGGGTACTTCTATAGAATATATCTGAATAGAAATAATATATATAATATGTGCTGTATATACTGGGTGTAGAAAAGTTTAAAATATATGACCAGCAGTTTTCCCTTAAAAAATGACTGAGCATAACACATAAATATCTGAGCATAAATATAATGCGTAGACGTCTGCACAATGAATTTTTCTAAAGACTATAATTCAGTCTTAATGTTAGACAGTAAGAAGAATTATAGCTCAATGTAAACTAAATATCAAACAATCAATATCAGCCATTTTTATATACACTTCATTGGTTTATAATATAGTGCAAACAACATAGGTATCAATTAAACGATTTTCTTTCAAGGTGACAGAAACGAAATTAAAAAACAAAAAGACGATAATATTTATTTTACAGATATATAATTTCTTCAAGTAACTTGAAGCTTTTTAATAGTCAATAATGGAAGTATTAAAGTATTTATTAGATTAGGTGTTCAATCTTAATGTAAATGACACCATATATGCATATTTTTTTATAAACTAAATTAAATGTTGTGATATATTTATAGTTTTATGACTTTGTTTTCTTTACAATTTTTTAGAAACAAAAATAGATCTAAAAATGCACATGGCTTTGTTAGAAAACCAATGCTTCTGACCAACAAATATACTTTTAACCCTGAAGGTGTTAAAGCCATATTATAATAAAATTTTAACAGCATCGCAGTGCATTTCATAGTCAGGGGCTAGATTACAGTTGTGCGTTATTTGTCATAAGTAAACTTTTAACATGTGATGGCTAGCATGCGTACTGCATGTTGAAAGTAAATGGTTTGCATGCAATCGAAACCCGACGTGCGGTAACGTTAGGACTTCGTATATAGCGCATGCGGTAACTTTTTCTCCTAATAGACTTTAATTGAGGGCGCTGATGAAAATAACTAACACTTAACACAAACAAATGTGACAGCAACCAGGGTGCAGGTAATGGAATAATGCAGGAAACAGACTGACCGCTATCACTGGATTTAGCAAACAAAAAATTAGGTGACGTTTCAAGGTAAAAACACCTTCTTCAGACCAAATTGGTATGAGGAAGGGGTTTTGCGCCCTGAAATGTCACCTATGAAATTAACAACAGTTTTCCAAATCCAGTGAGTGTGGTCAGTCTGTTTCCTATATATAAATAAATATATTATGGGGAGGTGAAAAGTGAGATTAAAATTCTCCACCATGCACAAAATGAAGAGAGAATAACTCATTGTGTAGCACATTAACAATTTAGACAAGTTAAAAGACTTGCCTTTCCCACAGAAAACCTCTAGATACATACGCCTAGATTACGAGTCTTGCGTTAGCCTTAAAAAGCAGTGTTGAGGGGTCCCAGCGCTTCCCTTTAACGCCCGCTGATATTACGAGTCAGGCAGGAGAGGGTCTACCACTCACTTTTTTTCCGCGATTTTAGCATACTGCAAATCCCCTTACGTCAATTGCGTATCCTATCTTTTTAATGGGATTTTCCTAACGCCGGTATTACGATCGCCTGAAAAAGTGAGCGGTAGAACCACTCATGTCCAGACTCCTACTGCATTTAAAAGTCAGTAGTTAAGAGTTTTATGGGCTAACGCCGGAACATAAAGCTCTTAACTAAAGTGCTAAAAAGTACACTAACACCCATAAACTACCTATTAACCCCTAAACCGAGGCCCCCACAGATCGGAAACACTTAACAAAAATGTTTACCCCTAATCTGCCGACCGGACATCGCCGCCACTTTAATACATTTATTAACCCCTAAACCGTCACACTCCCGCCTCGCAAACACTAGTTACATTTTTATTAACCCCTAATCTGCCGTCCCTAACATCGCCGACACCTACCTACATTTATTAACCCCTAATCTGCCCCCCAAAGTCGCCGCTACTATATTAAATTTATTAACCCCTAAACCTAAGTCTAACCCTTAGTTTAACCCCCCCTAACTTAAATATAATTTAAATAACACAAAATAAATTTACTACTATTAAATAAATTAATCCTATTTAAAACTAAATAATTGCCTATAAAATAAACCCTAAGCTAGCTACAATATAACTAATAGTTACATTGTAGCTATTTTAGGATTTATTTTTATTTTACAGGCAACTTTTTATTTATTTTAACTAGTTACAATAGTTATTAAATAGTTATTAACTATTTAATAACTTCCTAGTTAAAATAAGTACAAATTTACCTGTAAAATATATCCTAAGCTAAATTACAATTACACCTAACACTACACTATCATTAAATTAATTACATAAATTACCTACAATTGACTACAATTAAATACAATTAAATTAAATAAACTAAAGTAGAACCCCCTCCCCACTAAATTACAGGAAATAAAAAAAGAATTACAATTTTTTAAAAACTAATTACACCTAATCGAACCCCCCTAATAAAATAGAAAAGCCTCCCAAAATAATAAAATTCCCTACCCTATACTAATTTACAAAAAGCCCTTAAAAGGGCCCTTTGCGGGGCATTGCCCCAAAGTAATCAGCTCTTTTACCTGTAAATAAAAATACAATACCCCCCAACATTAAAACCCACCACCCAAACACCCAACCCTACTCTAAAACCCACCCAATCCCCCCTTAAACAAACCTAATACTACCCCCTTGAAGATCACCCTACCTTGAGCCGTCTTCCCCCAGCCGGGCACAAGTGGACGTCCAGAGGGGCAGAAGTCTTTATCCGATCCAGCCAGAAGAGGACATCCAGACCGGCAGAAGTCTTCATCCAGGCGGCATCTTCCATCTTCTTCCATCCGGAGCGGAGCGGGTCCGACGCGGAGCATCCTCTTCCATCCGACAGCGACTGAAGAATGAAGGTTTCTTTAAGTGACATCATCCAAGATGGCGTCCCTTTAATTCTGATTGGCTGGAACAGCCAATAGAATGCGAGATCAATCCTACTGGCTGATTGCATCAGCCAATAGGATTTTTCCTACCTTAATTCCGATTGGCTGATAGGATTCTATCAGCCAATTGGAATTGAAGGGACGCCATCTTGGATGACGTCACTTAAAGGAACCTTCAGTCGCCATCGGATGGAAGAGGATGCTCCGCGTCGGATGTCTTCAAGATGGACCCGCTCCGCTCCGGATGAAAGAAGATAGAAGATGCCGCCTGGATGAAGCCTTCTGCCAGTCTAGAGGTCCTCTTCTGGCCAGATCGGATGAAGACTTCTGCCCCTCTGGACGTCCACTTGTGCCCGGCTGGGTGAAGACGGCTCAAGGTAGGGTGATCTTCAAGGGGGTAGTGTTAGGGTTTTTTAAGGGGGGATTGGGTGGGTTTTAGAGTAGGGTTGGGTGTGTGGGTGGTGGGTTTTAATGTTGGGGGGGTATTGTATCTTTTTTTTACAGGTAAAAGAGCTGATTACTTTGGAGCAATGCCCCGCAAAATGCCCTTTTAAGGGCTATTTGTAATTTAATATAGGGTAGGGAATTTTATTATTTTGGGGGGCTTTTTTATTTTATTAGGGGGATTAGATTAGGTGTAATTAGTTTAAAAAATTGTAATTCTTTTTTTATTTTCTGTAATTTAGTGTTTGTTTGTTTTTTGTAATTTAGTTTATTTAATTTAATTGTAGTTAATTGTAGGCAATTTATGTAATTAATTTAATGATAGTGTAGTGTTAGGTGTAATTGTAATTTAGGTTAGGATTTATTTTACAGGTAAATTTGTACTTATTTTAACTAGGAAGTTATTAAATAGTTAATAGCTATTTAATAACTATTCTACCTAGTTAAAATAAATACACAGTTGCCTGTAAAATAAATATAAATCCTAAGATAGCTACAATGTAACTATTAGTTATATTGTAGCTATCTTAGGGTTTATTTTATCGGGAAGTATTTAGTTTTAAATAGGATTAATTTATTTAATTGTAGTAAATTTATTTAGATGTATTTAAATTATATTTAAGTTAGGGGGGTGTTAGGGTTAGACTAAGGTTTAGGGGTTAATAAATTTATTTTAGTGGCGGCGACGTTGGCGGCGGCAGATTAGGGGTTAATAAATTTAATATAGTTGCGGCGACGTTGGGGGGGGCAGATTAGGGGTTAATAAATGTAATATAGTTGCTGCGACGTTGGGGGGGGGCAGATTAGGGGTTAATAAATATAATGTAGTGTTCGGCAATATTGGGGGCAGTAGATTAGGGATTCATAAGTATAATGTAGGTGGCGGCGGTGTCCGGAGCGGCAGATTAGGGGTTAATAAGTGTAAGATTAGGGGTGTTTAGACTGAGGGTTCATGTTAGGGTGTTAGGTGCAGACATAAAATTAATTTCCCTATAGGAAACAATGGGGCTGCGTTAGGAGCTGAACGCTGCTTTTTTGCAGGTGTTAGTTTTTTTTTCAGCCAGCTCAGCCCCATTGTTTCCTATGGGGAAATCGTGCACAAGCACGTTTTGTCAGCTTACCGCTACCGTAAGCAGCGCTGGTATTACAGTGAGATGTGGAGCTAAATTTTCCTCAACACTCACTTTTCTGAGGCTAACGCCAGCTTGAAGAAAATACCAGCGTTGGCTTAAGTGAGCGGTAAGAAAAAAAGGCTCGTTAGCACCGCACAGCCTTACCGACAAAAACTCGTAATCTAGCCGATAGTTTCCAAAGCAGCAAATAATTCTGGGTAAGATATGCAAATGAGGTGCATAATGTTTCACATTTATACTTGAATCTGCTTATATGCAGATTCCCTTCAAGCCATAACCCTGCTAAGTTAAAAACCTGTGTACACAGCAATGCTATGGCTAAAAGGTAATCTGCTTATGAGCAGATTGAAGTATAAATGTGAGACATTGTGAACATTGTTTGCACATCTTACCCATAATCCTTTGCTGCTTTGGAAACAATCGGCTAGAATACGAGTCTTGCGTTAGCTTTAAAAAGCAGCATTGAGGGGTCCCAACGCTGCTTTTTAACGCCCGCTGGTATTACGAGTCACGTAGGAAAGGATCTACCGCTCACTTTTTTCCGCGAATTTAGCATACCGCAAATCCCCTTACGTCAATTGCGTGTCCTATCTTTTTTAATGGGATTTGCCTAACGCTGGTATTACGATCGCCTGAAAAAGTGAGCGGTAGACCCTCTCCTGTCAAGACTCCTACCGCATTTAAAAGTTTAGTAGTTAAGAGATTTATGGGCTAACGCCGGAACATAAAGCTCCTAACTAAAGTGATAAAAAGTACACTAACACCCATAAACTACCTATTAACCCCTAAACCGAGCCCCCCCACATCGGAAACACTTAACTAAAATGTTTAACCACTAATCTGCCGATCGGACATCGCCGCCACTTTAATAAATGTATTAACCCCTAAACCACCGCACTCCCGCCTCGCAAACACTAGTTAAATTTTATTAACTCCTAATCTGCCGTCCCTAACAGTGCCGACACCTACCTACATTTATTAACCCCTAATCTGCTGCCCACAACATCGTCTCTACTAAATTAAATTTATTAACTCCTAAACCTAAGTCTAGCCCCCAACTTAAATATAATTTAAATCCATCTAAATAAATTGACTACAATTAAATAAATTAATCCTATTTAAAACTAAATACTTACCGATAAAATAAACCCTAAGCTAGCTACAATATAACTAATAGTTACATTGTAGCTAGCTTAGGATTTTTTTTTATTTTACAGCTTGTAAGTTTGTATTTATTTTAACTAGGTAGAATAGTTACTAAATAGTTATTAACTATTTAATAACTTCCTAGTTAAAATAAGTACAAATTGACCTGTAAAATAAATCCTAACCTAAATTACAGTTACACTTAACACGACACTATCATTAAATTAATTAAATAAATTACCTACAGTTACCTACAATTAACTACAATTAAATTAAATAAACTAAAGTACAAAAGAAAACAAACACTAAATTACAGAAAATAAAAAAAGAATTACAATTTTTTTTAAACTAATTACACCTAATCTAATCCCCCTAATAAAATAAAAAAGCCCCCCAAAATAATAAAATTCCATACCCTATACTGAATTACAAATAGCCCTTAAAAGGGCCTTTTGCGGGGCATTGCCCCAAAGTAATCAGCTCTTTTACCTGTAAAAAAAAATACAATACCCCCCAACATTAAAACCCACCACTCACACACCCAACCCTACTCTAAAACCCACCCAATCCCCCCTTAAAAAAAATAACACTACCCCCTTGAAGATCACCCTACCTTGAGCCGTCTTCACCCAGCCGGGCACAAGTGGACGTCCAGAGGGGCAGAAGTCTTCATCCGATCTGGGCAGAAGAGGACCTCCAGACCGGCAGAAGTCTTCATCCAGGTGGCATCTTCTATCTTCTTCCATCTGGAGCGGAGCGGGTCCATCTTGAAGACATCCGACGCGGAGTATCCTCTTCCATCCAACGGCGACTGAAGAATGAAGGTTCCTTTAAGTGAAGTCATCCAAGATGGCGTCTCTTCAATTCCGATTGGCTGATAGAATCCTATCAGCCAATCGGAATTAAGGTAGGAAAAATCCTATTTGCTGAAGCAATCAGCCAATAGGATTGAAGTTCAATCCTGTTGGCTGATCCAATCAGCCAATAGGATTGAGCTTGCATTCTATTGGCTGATCAGCCAATAGGATTTATCTCACCTTAATTCCGATTGGCTGATAGAATCCTATCAGCCAATCGGAATTCAAGGGACGCCATCTTGGATGACGTCACTTAAAGGAACCTTCATTCTTTAGTCGCCATCGGATGGAAGAGGATGCTCCGCGTCGGATGTCTTCAAGATGGACCCGCTCCTCTCCGGATGGAAGAAGATAGAAGATGCCACCCGGATGAAGACTTCTGCCGGTCTAGAGGTCCTCTTCTGCCCGGATCGGATGAAGACTTCTGCCCCTCTGGACGTCCACTTGTGCCCGGCTGGGTGAAGACGGCTCAAGGTAGGGAGATCTTCAAGGGCGTAGTGTTAGGTTTTTTAAGGGGGGATTGGGTGGGTTTAGAGTAGGGTTGGGTGTGTGGGTGGTGGGTTTTAATGTTGGGGGGGTATTGTATTTTTACTTTGATTACTTTGGGGCAATGCCCCGCAAAAGGCCCTTTTAAGGGCTATTTGTAATTTAGTATAGGGTAGGGAATTTTATTATTTTGGTTTTTTTTTTTATTTTATTAGGGGGATTAGAGTAGGTGTAATTAGTTTTAAAAAAATGTAATTCTTTTTTTATTTTCTGTAATTTAGTGGGGGGGGGTTTGTACTTTAGTTTATTTAATTTAATTGTATTTAATTGTAGTTAATTGTAGGTAGTTTAGTAAATTAATTTAATGATAGTGTAGTGTTAGTTGTAATTGTAACTTAGGTTAGGATTTATTTTACAGGTATATTTGTATTTATTTTAACTAGGAAGTTATTAAATAGTTAATAACTATTTAATAACTATTGTACCTAGTTAAAATAAAAATAAACCATAAGCTAGCTACAATGTAACTATTAGTTATATTGTAGCTAGCTTAGGGTTTATTTTATAGGTAAGTATTTAGTTTAAATAGGAATAATTTATTTCATTGTAGCAATTTTATTATGAATATTTAAAATTATATTTAAATTAGGGGGGGTGTTAGGGTTAGGGTTAGACTTAGGTTTAGGGGTTAATAACTTTATTATAGTGGCAGCAGCAGATTAGGGGTTAATATATAAAATTTAGGGTTCAGCAATGTTGGGGGCAGTAGATTATGGGTTCATAAGTATAATGTAGGTGGCGGCGGTGTCCAGAGCGGCAGATTAGGGGTTAATAATATAATTTAGGTGTCGGCGATGTCGGGGATGGCAGATTAGGGGTTAATAAGTGTAAGATTAGGGGTATTTAGACTCGGGGTTCATGTTAGGGTGTTAGGTGCAGACATAAAATGTATTTCCCCATAGGAATCAATGGGGCTGCGTTAGGAGCTGAACGCTGCTTTTTTGCAGGTGTTAGACTTTTTTTCAGCCGGCTCAGCCCCATTGTTTCCTATGGGGAAATCGTGCACAAGCATGTTTTTCCAGCTTACCACTACCGTAAGCAGCGCTGGTATTGAGGTGAGATGTGGAGCTAAATTTTGCTCTATGCTCACCTTTTTGCGGCGAACGCCAGGTTTAAAAAAACCTGTAATACCAGCGTTGTCTTAAGGGAGCGGTGAAAAAAAGGCTTGTTAGCAACGCACCCCTGTTACCGCAAAACTCGTAATCTCGCCGAATGTATCTAGAGGTTATTCTCTTTTATATATATATTTATATACCAATCCTCCACTAAACTTCACAGTGTGAGTGAGACACTGAGGCTTGTAGGTCTCTCCAGGCCTTCATCTAACCATTAGACAACCAGGTGTTGTGCAAAGCTGAAAATTGGACTCATCATAGAAAATGACATGGAATCGGGCAGATGTATCTTTGTGGAGAACGCATGAATCACGCCATATACAAGGTTATCCTTGAAGAAAACTTGCTTTCTTCTGATCCATGTTTCCCAACTCTGTGCATTATTTTTTCCAGCATGACAATGCACAGCCAGATCAATCAAGGTGTGGATGGAGGTCCTCCAGATCAAGACAGGTGGCATGGCCAGCCTAATCTCTAGACTGGAACCCCATTAAAAACCTCTGGAATGTGATCAAGAGGAAGATGGATGGTCACAAGCTGGAAAACAAAGCCAAGCTGCTTGAAATTTTGCACCAGGAGTGGCATAAAGTCACCCAAGAGCAATGTGAAAGAGAGGTGGAAAGCATGCCACGACTCATGAAAGCTGTGATTTAAAATCAGGTTTATTCCATCAAATATTGACTTCTGATCTCTTGCTTCTTTAAACATTAGTGTTGTTTAAAACTGAATATAATTTGTTTTCTTTGCATTATTTTACGTCTGAAAACATTGCGGCCTAGATTTAGAGTTTGTCGGTAGCCGTGAAAACCAGTGTTAGAGGCTCCTAACGCTGGTTTTAGGCTACCGCCGGTATTTGGAGTCAGTCAGGAAAGGGTCTAACGCTCACTTTCCAGCCGCGACTTTTCCATACCGCAGATCCCCTTACGTCATTTGCGTATCCTATCTTTTCAATGGGATCTTTCTAACTCCGGTATTTAGAGTCGTGTCTGAAGTGAGCGTTAGAAATCTAACGACAAAACTCCAGCCGCAGAAAAAAGTCAGTAGTTAAGAGCTTTCTGGGCTAACGCCGGTTCATAAAGCTCTTAACTACTGTGCTCTAAAGTACACTAACACCCATAAACTACCTATGTACCCCTAAACCGAGGCCCCCCCACATCGCCGCCACTCTATAAAAATTTTTTAACCCCTAATCTTCCGCTCCGTACACTGCCGCCAACTACGTTATCCCTATGTACCCCTAATCTGCTGCCCCTAACACCGCCGACCCCTATATTATATTTATTAACCCCTAATCTGCCGCCCCCGCTATCGCTGACCCCTGCATATTATTACTAACCCCTAATCTGCCGTCCGCACGCCGCCGCCAGCTACATTATAGCTATGTACCCCTAATCTGCTGCCCCTAACACCGCCGACCCCTATATTATATTTATTAACCCCTAATCTGCCCCCCTCAACCTCGCCTCCACCTGCCTACACTTATTAACCCCTAATCTGCCGAGCGGACCGCACCGCTATTATAATAAAGTTATTAACCCCTAATCCGCCTCACTCCCGCCTCAATAACCCTATAATTAATAGTATTAACCCCTAATCTGCCCTCCCTAACATCGCCGACACCTAACTTCAAACATTAACCCCTAATCTGCCGACTGGAGCTCACCGCTATTCTAATAAATGTATTAACCCCTAAAGCTAAGTCTAACCCTAACACTAACACCCCCCTAAATTAAATATAATTTAAATCTAACGAAATAAATTAACTCTTATTAACTAAATTATTCCTATTTAAAGCTAAATACTTACCTGTAAAATAAATCCTAATATAGCTACAATATAAATTATAATTATATTATAGCTATTTTAGGATTTATATTTATTTTACAGGTAACTTTGTATTTATTTTAACCAGGTACAATAGCTATTAAATAGTTAAGAACTATTTAATAGCTAAAATAGTTAAAATAATTACAAAATTACCTGTAAAATAAATCCTAACCTAAGTTACAATTAAACCTAACACTACACTATCAATAAATTAATTAAATACAATACCTACAATTATCTACAATTAAACCTAACACTACACTATCAATAAATAAATTTAATAAAATACCTACAATTATCTACAATTAAACCTAACACTACACTATCAATAAATTAATTAAATACAATACCTAAAATAAATACAATGAAATAAACTAACTAAAGTACAAAAAATAAAAAATAACTAAGTTACAAAAAATAAAAAAATATTTACAAACATTAGAAAAATATTACAACAATTTTAAACTAATTACACCTACTCTAAGCCCCCTAATAAAATAACAAATCCCCCCAAAATAAAAAAATGCCCTACCCTATTCTAAATTAAAAAAGTTCAAAGCTCTTTTACCTTACCAGCCCTGAACAGGGCCCTTTGCGGGGCATGCCCCAAAGAATTTAGCTCTTTTGCCTGTAAAAAAAACACATACAATACCCCCCCCCAACATTACAACCCACCACCCACATACCCCTAATCTAACCCAAACCCCCCTTAAATAAACCTAACACTAAGCCCCTGAAGATCTTCCTACCTTATCTTCACCTCACCGGGTCCCGATCTGTCCAGAAGAGCCTCCGATGTCTTGATCCAAGCCCAAGCGGGGGGCTGAAGAGTGACGTCCATCCTCGGGCTGAAGTCTGGATCCAAGCGGCGGCTGAAGAAATCCATCATCGGGCTGAAGTCGGAAGTCCATCATCGGGATGAAGTCTTCTATCAAGCCGCATCTTCAATCTTCTTTCTTCTGGAGCGGAGCGGAGCCATCTTCTTCCAAGCCAAGGCGTCGGTTGAAGAGGATGTTCCGCGTCGGCTTGGAAGAAGATGGCTCCGCTCCGCTCCAGAAGAAAGAAGATTGAAGATGCGGCTTGATAGAAGACTTCATCCTGATGATGGACTTCCGACTTCAGCCCGATGATGGATTTCTTCAGCCGCCGCTTGGATCCAGACTTCAGCCCGAGGATGGACGTCACTCTTCAGCCCCCCGCTTGGGCTTGGATCAAGACATCGGAGGCTCTTCTGGACAGATCGGGACCCGGTGAGGTGAAGATAAGGTAAGAAGATCTTCAGGGGCTTAGTGTTAGGTTTATTTAAGGGGGGTTTGGGTTAGATTAGGGGTATGTGGGTGGTGGGTTGTAATGTTGGGGGGGGTATTGTATGTGTTTTTTTACAGGCAAAAGAGCTGAATATCTTGGGGCATGCCCCGCAAAGGGCCCTGTTCAGGGCTGGTAAGGTAAAAGAGCTTTGAACGTTTTTTAATTTAGAATAGGGTAGGGCATTTTTTTATTTTGGGGGGATTTGTTATTTTATTAGGGGGCTTAGAGTAGGTGTAATTAGTTTAAAATGGTTGTAATATTTTTCTAATGTTTGTAAATATTTTTTTATTTTTTGTAACTTATTTCTTTTTTATTTTTTGTACTTTAGTTAGTTTATTTAATTGTATTTATTTGTAGGAATTGTATTTAATTCATTTATTGATAGTGTAGTGTTAGGTTTAATTGTAGGTAATTGTAGGTATTTTATTTAATTTATTTATTGATAGTGTAGTGTTAGGTTTAATTGTAACTTAGGTTAGGATTTATTTTACAGGTAAATTTGTAATTATTTTAACTATTTTAGCTATTAAATAGTTCTTAACTATTTAATAGCTATTGTACCTGGTTAAAATAAATACAAAGTTACCTGTAAAATAAATATTAATCCTAAAATAGCTATAATATAATTATATTTTATATTGTAGCTATATTAGGGTTTATTTTACAGGTAAGTATTTAGCTTTAAATAGGAATAATTTATTTAATAAGAGTTAATTTATTTTGTTAGATTTAAATTATATTTAACTTAGGGGGGTGTTAGTGTTAGGGTTAGACTTAGCTTTAGGGGTTAATACATTTATTAGAATAGTGGTGAGCTCCAGTCGGCAGATTAGGGGTTAATGTTTGAAGTTAGGTGTCGGCGATGTTAGGGAGGGCAGATTAGGGGTTAATACTATTTATTATAGGGTTATTGAGGCGGGAGTGAGGCGGATTAGGGGTTAATAACTTTATTATAATAGCGGTGCGGTCCGCTCAGCAGATTAGGGGTTAATAAGTGTAGGCAGGTGGAGGCGACGTTGTGGGGGGCAGATTAGGGGTTAATAAATATAATATAGAGGTTGGCGGTGTTAGGGGCAGCAGATTAGGGGTACATAGGGATAATGTAAGTAGCAGCGGTTTACGGAGCGGCAGATTAGGGGTTAAAAAAAATATGCAGGGGTCAGCGATAGCGGGGGCGGCAGAATAGGGGTTAATAAGTGTAAGGTTAGGGGTGTTTAGACTCAGGGTACATGTTAGGGTGTTAGGTGCAGACGTAGGAAGTGTTTCCCCATAGCAAACAATGGGGCTGCGTTAGGAGCTGAACGCAGCTTTTTTGCAGGTGTTAGGTTTTTTTTCAGCTCAAACAGCCCCATTGTTTTCTATGGGGGAATCGTGCACGAGCACGTTTTTGAAGCTGGCCGTGTCTGTAAGCACCGCTGGTATCGAGAGTTGAAGTTGCGGTAAATATGCTCTACGCTCCTTTTTTGGAGCCTAACGCAGCCATTCTGTGAACTCTCAATACCAGAGGTATTTAAAAGGTGCGGCCAGAAAAAAGCACGCGTAGCTAACGCACCCCTTTGGCCGCAAAACTCTAAATCTAGGCCTGCATCTTTTTGTTTGTTTTTTTGCACCAGTTGTCATTTTTTGCAAATAAATGCTCTAAATGAAAGTATTTTTATTTGGAATTTAGGAGAAATTGGCTCCCAATATGGTGTTTTGCATTCTGGCCAAATTGGTCAGCCTCTTTGAGTGATCACAATCCAAAATGCATTAAAAGCCCACAGCCACAAACACATTTCCACTTTTTGTGTGTTAATTACTTGTTATTAGGAGAGACACTGGGAAGTCACCAAAAAGTGACATTTACGGCTCCATTTAATATTGGTCAGATGGACATGATTCGCTGCCATGAATCAGGTCTGCCAGACCTAGCTGCTTGTACAATCTGCCGCATGCTCGCTGACTGCAAATTGGCCACTAGCAGGGGCTGTCAATCATCCCAGTAAGATCAAATCGGGATAATTTCAAAAGGTGGCAGACAGGTTAAGGAGCAGCGGTCATGCCTGAAATGACATGGTCTTAAGCAGCCATCGCTGCTCGATAAATGGAGCCGTACTATGGCCCTATCACACCTCTTAAGGTTTAAATAAAGTTCTTTTGAATGAACCCCTTTGTTTACTGTGTAAGGGAAATGTTAATTTATATGTGTGTGATTAACCTGTTGCAATCTAATTCCTTCACTGCTAAACCATCTGTATACCATTTGTATCTAGTATGATAGGTATACTGTGTGTGTTTGCTCAATGATTATATTGCACTTTTGATATTAAGATTAATATTTTAAAAGTATTGTTTTTTTCAATATTTTCATTTATTGACTTAAAATCACAGTTTTCCTGTTTATCGTGATCTACATTTGAAATCAAGAAGAAGGCTATGGGTTTCTAATAGAAGGACTTATGGCATCTTATTAAACATTTAAGAGTTCTGAAACTGTAAAACGTGACACCTCCCCATTACAATATTATATCTGCAAAGAAAATTTTCATACTTTAGTTTACGTGTTTTTAAAAGGAAATGTGCCTTGGTGTACAGGCTTTCAAACAAGATTCATGAAGGTGCAATCTCAATTGAATATCTTTGCTGATGCAATATATAATAAATGTGAACCTATATTGGTAAATGATTAGTTCAGTGGCATTCAGTGGCGTATTTATGTTTTGTGCTTCCCTAGACACCCAAAATTCTTCTGCCCCCTCCCCCAGGTTTTAGGCCTTTTTTGGCCATAATATTTTTTGGTGAGGGCGAGGCTATATGTCTCCACATGGCATTTTCAAAGTAAACGTACATGTTCAAGTGCACATGTGTTTATATGTGTGTGTGTGTATGGTGATTGTGTGTTTATGGTGTTTGTGTGTAGTGCAGTGTGTGTATGTGAGTGTATGTGTAGTGGGACTCAAAAAGTGCTGCCATCCCAAAATCTGCCACCCTAGGCAAGTGCCTTGTTTGCCTAGGCCAAAATACACCCCTGGATTAATTTTTTTTTTTTTAGTGGATCTTTGGCACATTGATGCACTTTTGTTTGAATATCTTCTTTGCAGATTGAATATACAGTATAATATATGTGAACACATATAGGTAAATGATTAGTTATTTAGTAGGTCTTTGGCACAGGTAATTGTTAGTGGTCACTTTTGACCCCCTTAACTATGGTTCCTGTAAATGCCTTTGTCTTAAAAGATTTTATTGTGCAAAAGACCTATGAAACATATGGCTGCAGTATCCGCGCATGAGCATTTCCTGATGAAAAATGTTTCACATGCCGGTGGTTTCATTTTATTATTCACTGCCAGTAATCAGTAATCTGAGAATGTGTGAGTAGAAAATTCTAATGCCCTTTTTTTTTCTAAAAAAGGTGTCATGTATTTTGCTTAAACATTTTTGCAAATTTTGCACAAATGATTTTTATTAAACAATCCTGATTAAGCAAAAATCCTAAAATATAAGTTTAAAAGGGGTTTATTAAAAAAATTGTTTATCCTGGAGTATGATAAAAATGTATGAAAACCTCAAAACATTAAATACATGTGCACATCAAACTCATGCAAAACAAGGAAAGTGGAACAGTACTCCCAGACCGGGGACACATCACATGACCCTGAAACACTGCTCAGCTATGGTGCTATAGCACTCTCAAAAAGCTGCACTATTTCTAGAGTCACATGCAGTCTTGGCCCAGACCAGCCTGGGAGCAAGTCCCTAGGGAAATTTATTAAACAGACATTACAATACACACAAAAATAAAGTCTAGCACTCACGCACAAGCTCTCAGCTAAGTTTAAAAGAAACTGGAAGAGTCAGTTACCGCATTTGGCCAAATGGGACAAGCCCAGGTACCACATCAAGGTCTTTTCCAAAACCTGGGACCCTAATACAGCCACACAAATGCAGGCTCACACACAGGTGCAAGCTCATATTCAAACAAACTGGGAACTAGTCAGGGTTCACAGACTTTGTAATCACCCTTAAGCACAAGCAAAACAAGGAAAGTGGAACAGTACTCCCAGACCGGACCGGGGACACATCACATAACCCTGAAACACTGCTCAGCTATGGTGCTATAGCACTCTCAAAAAGCTGCACTATTTCTAAAGTCACATGCAGTCTTGGCCCAGACCAGCCTGGGAGCAAGTCCCTAGGGAAAATTACTAAACAAACATTACAATACACACAAAAATAAAATTGGTCTGGGCCAAGACTGCATGTGCTGTCTCTTTTAAACTTAGCTGAGAGCTTGTGAACGAGTGCTAGACTTTATTTTTGTGTGTATTGGCACATCAAACTCATCCCATATAGATTCAAAATCTTGTAGTATTTGGAATAAATACAAACAAAATAAATACAAACTAAATAGCACAGAATATTTAAGTAATGGAAGTCCAGGTGCAAACTGAAGAAAGAGAAGTCCTGGGTGTGGGCCAAAAGTGAGCCTTCCTGATCCCAATGCAGGGAGAAAAAAAAATCTCCTTTCTGCGGTATCACAGCAAACAGATATATTCACACATCTGTACTTACATCTCAGTGTAAGAAATCCGGTGTAGATGTGGTCAGGGTGTAACAGATACTTCTTTAGCAGCCGTGACTTCTCCTGTGGGTGGAACCAGACATTTACAGCAACTGATCCTCTTTCTTGCTTAAAGTTAACAGGTAGCTCCTCCACCTCTAGCAGTGATACAGTCAAACTTGTAAGCCTCTGAAATAATCTCCAACAATAGAGCAGTATGTTACTGCAGGATGATATACAGCTGATCCACAAGTGTGCTCCACTACGGAAGCCCACAATTGAACTGAGCAACGCATTTCCAAAATCTTTTTGAAGCTCCAAAAAAGCTATTTCGTTTGTATTTATTTTGTTTATATCTATTCCAAATGGGATGAGTTTGATGTGCACATGTATTCAATGTTTTAAGGTTTTAATTTGTTTTTCATTATGATGTTGGATTAGTAAAATACATTTTTATCATACTCCAGAATAAACTCGTTTTTTAATAAACCCCTTTTAAACTTATATTTTAGCATTTTTGCGCAATCAGGATTTATTTGTTTAATTTGATTTCACTTTTTAGGTGAGGAAGATCTCTAATTATCCTGTTTGTTTATATAAGTTATTTCTCTGCACTGGTCATTTTAATTATTTAATACAAATGATTCTTATGCAATGTTAAAATATTTTTGCATGAACAAAAATTTTAAGGTAAATCTTTAATAATAATTTACCATCACTTTAGGGATAAATTGTACATTGGCTTATTTGGACAGCTCCTACAATTATTTTAGTAGACAGTAGACCATTATTTTAGTTATCGCCTGCCCATTATATGTCCATTATACCATCAATCAAAAGATTGATGTACAAAATACATTTCTATTATCTAGTGTTGCAGGTGTTCACCAAGCTGTTCTACAAAATACAGGAGTACAAGTGGGTGATCAGGAGATAAAGGTTGGGTGCTCATGATTGGACACCATTGTGTTACAGCCTCTCTTTGTTAAATGCCTATATCAGACCTATGGCCCCATATCTCCTTATCAAAATAGATTTTTAAACCAGACTCCATAACTTGTGCCCAGTATTTTTACTGGAGAGCCCTGATTGTCCAATTTAGGGCCAGATTATGAGTGGCGTGTTAAAAATTGTGTGTGCACATCGGAAGTAGGCACGTATTACGAGTTAAAAGTAAATGCGTTCGCTCGAGCGCAATTGAATTTAATGTGCATCAGGTTAGCGCAACCTCAGAGCTCTGGTTTACTGTTATGCTTGAATAAAAGGTTGCTCAAAAAACATTAAAAATACATTTAAAATACAGTTACACTCATAATAAAACTATCCGATAAAATATATATATTTTTTTAAATTGCAATTAATAAAATATAAGGGCTTAAAGATATGAAGTCTCCGATGTTAGAAAAAAACAATGCATGCAAAAGGCTCTAACATAGAGCTATATACATATAAATGTCTAAATATGTATATGTATGTATATATGTGTGTACATATGTATTTATGTGTATATATGTATTTATGTGTATATATATATTTATCAACATATATACAGATATAAACACATAAATACATATGTATTCATATATAGACATATATATACGTTCATTGAAGCCCTTTGTAGTTAAAGGGACAGTAAACTTGGAATTTTAAACAACTTTACAATTTACTTCTATTATTTAATTTGCTTCCTTCTCTTATTATACTTTGCTGAAAGGTGTATCTAGGTAAGCGCAGGAGCAGCAAAGCTGCTGATTGGTGGCTGCATATATATATATATATATATATATATATATACTGTATATACCGATAGTCATTGGCTCACCCATGTGTTCAGTTAGAAACCAGTAGTGCATTACTGCTCCTTCAACAAATGATGCCAAGAGGATGAAGCAAATTAAATAATAGAGTAAACTGGAAAGTTGTTTAAAATCGTATATTGAAAATTGTTTGGTTTCATGTCCCTTTAAGCGACTGAAAACCTGTAAAATCATATTTATGCAATATTCTTATTTAATTAAGTGTTTAACTGTGTTTGTTCTGTAAATATTTCACATTCCAATGTCCTTCACACATATATATATATATATATATTTTTAGTATTTTTAAATAGATATTCCTATATGCAACTGTATATATCTATACCACTGTCCTGAGGCCTCACTAACAGGTCACATTTTGTGGATATCTGAACTGGAGTACAGGTGAAATAATCAGCTGATTAATAAACATGGTTATTTTACCTGCTCTCATCCAAGGTAATCCTGAAAACCTGGCCTGTTAGGGAGGCCTGAGGACAGGTTTGAAAACCAGTGATCTATAACTTTTTATAATCATCTATATATATAGGTATAGATATATATTATACCAAAATACCATCAGATATATGTATATATATTCTGATAAATGAATTACATTGGAATGTAAAATATTCATATTTTCATGTCAGGTTAGCGCACTTGAGAAAATGCGATCGGGTTTGTGCGCAAGTAGGGTGTTAAGGTATACCCCCATAGACTTCAATGGAGCTTAAAAAGTGGAAAAAAACGAACACAATTGCGATATTCTAATTTTGGAATTTTGCATGCATTAAGTTAGTGTGCAACCGAAAACTTTTTACTTTCAACTTGTAATAAGCGCAGTACGCAACACACACAAAATGCTTACTTCTAGTGAAGTTGACTCACGACCTGGAGCGATAATTTGTGCTCCACTCATACTCTAGCCCTAAATACTGGAACCTGGTAGACCCTTAAACCCTCTCTGATAACCTGGGGGTTAAAATATATTCTCTATAGCAATCCCTGCTTCTTGCGTACAAAACAATGGGAAAAGGACTTTCCACAAACAGTAATTCTGTATTATATTTTTTATTATCAGTGACATTAACTTTGATTAATCCTCTGTTCTATGCCTAAATACCCCAGTATAACTAACTCATATAGAAGCAAAAATGTACTGTATATTATTACTGATCCACATGACTAAGCTCAATGTGTTGAATCTTACATCATTTCAAATTTAGGACATGTGATGTTCTATGTCTTTCAAATAGCATCAATGCCATTAAAGCTGAAAAATCAGATTTTCAATTATCTAAACATGGGGTTAGGAATGTTCAGATCAAACATATTGCCCTGTCCTTGGAAGTATTATAAGCAGATGAATACACAATTATGAAAATAATGCAAAACCATTTTATTCAAAGGAATCTAATTATGTTTTTTTTTTTTTGTTAAATTGCTGAAATGCAATTATTCTATTTTTATGTTAAGTAATTTCCTTTGAGTGGAACTAACATCAAGAAAAGTAATGTGTTATATAGAAGTAATATGAATTCAGACATTTATAATTTACCAAATGCACTTGTAATGTGCAATACGCCTTTCTTACTCCAGCATTTTCTAACAGAATATACTGTATATTTGACTTTCTCCAGTATTCTTTTATAACTTCATTTTATAGACATTTAAATAAAATGCTGTTATAATTAGAAATAAAAGGATTTCTATTTTACATATTATTATATATAGCTTTGTAATATAATGAATAAAATAATTCCAGTTTCTATGATTAAAACATTGTCTTTGTGATACTGCTGGAAAAAAAAGAAGACATTCTTCCTACCCGAGTGCAATAAATACAAAAAATAGCATTGTTTTAATAAGGTTAAAAAGCCACTTACCAAGGCCCACAGACACTTAAATATTCAGTAAGAAAAGATAAGTTCACACATCCTCTGCATTGAGAATCAGATACACAACTAACAGAAGGTGTACAGAGTACAAGGGACCTACATTTTTGCTTCAACAAATGTAATACACCTTATACTATGCATTAAATACAAACACTAGATTAAAAGTGGAGCGCTAAATTATTGTGTTCCCACAAACGGGCACGTTTGCCTGAGTACAATAATTAACCAACACATTATCGTGCGCTGGTATTACAAAAATGAGTGCTAATATCTCTTTCATAAAAGAGATATATAGTGCTCCACTTGTAATCTAGCCCACTATTGCCTAGCTTCCATTGAGGTGGTAAAGTTTGGAAACTGGTGGTAACATAAAAAAAATCCCCATAGACTTTAATAGAGAGAAAGGTTTTTATCACCAGTTTCCAAACCTTACCACCTCAGTGGAAACAAGCACTATGTTTTGCTGCAACAGCAATGATTCCAACTGACATCACTGGGAAAGGAGTGCCAATTCTGCACAACCGCACTTAAACTGAGTGACTTTTATTTAGTTTTATTTGTTCATCATTTAGAATATAAAGGTTTGAGAAAAGTATTCACTGATCAAATCGTGTGTGATAATACACCAATGAGTGCTTTACTAAGAGCTATATGTGGCTTTTGAACATGTGAGTAGGTTTCCTATTGCTACTGGGGGAATCGTTACTGTTGCAGTATTAGGATATTTTACACACTTTACTTTATCTACAAGAGATACATCTGTCAAAGTGGTCAGTTTTATATGAAATAATCTGAAGGAAGTTTTACAGAAAGACTGCTTCTTGTTAAAGCTGCACACAGTAGCTATCAATTATATATATATTTTTTACGGTATACAGTGTGTTTTGATTACGCTTTTTATATATTATTTTATTGCTATTTTGCACTGAATTCGGTCAATGTTTTATATTTGTTATTTTCTATTACATATATATTGCATATCTACAGTATTTACGATACAATAAAATGTTTTGATTTAGCAGCAATGTAAATGGATCTGGAGTTTCCAGAGACAATTATATGGAATTCCTTTAACATATACACTCATATGTTTGTCAGTAAGCATTTAAATCTTTATTTTACTAATTACATGAAATTAATTACAATATTGTTTTAGTTTCCCTTTACATACAAATGTGATATTTCTTTTTCCAGAAATGTAAATTTGATTTGGTGTAACTGGAACACAAAAAACATCAATTATTAGAGAAAGAAATTAGAGGGAATTGTTGATGAATATATATATATATATATATATATATATATATATATATATATATACAGTATATATACATACATTTTTTTATTTTTTTATTTAGGCATATAATAGCATGAGTATATAAGGTATTAACTGTATCAAATTATAAAAGAGGAAAACAACTGCCTTTATAGCAGTGATTACAATTTAAAAGCATTTGATACTTTAGTTTAATTTATTGTAGTGCTAAAGTATTCATAATGTATGCTAGTTCTGTGCATCAAATAAATACATATGTTTTAGGTAGAATTTTAAATTTCTTGTTTGAAATATTAACATGTAACACAATAAAGATACTTTTTACATAATAAGGAATTACAAAACCTACTAAAAGCATAGATTGTTGCTCAACTCTTACGAACACATTGATCACTGGAAAATGACCCAAACAATATATTGTTTGGGTCTATTTTTCTTTCTTATTAAAATGTGAAAAACATGATACAATTTGTTAATAATCAGAAAAATACAATGCTCAAGTAAAACTAGATCAACATGCATAAAGGAACTATTATTATTTAAAACTTGACATGCTGGAGTAATTATTTAATGCACATAAAAATCGGATTTGCTCAAATTGAATGATGTGCCCCATTGACACCAGCATTTTTTATACTGACTCCATTGTTTGCTTCATTGAACTACTACCAAAACAGACCTGATATTCCTGTGGGCATGCCTATAGCCATTAAAGGGAGATTAAACACTAACGGCCAGACTTCAAGTGGAGCTCTATTTAATATATTTAATATATCAATATAGAATCAATATAGAATTAATAGAATCAAACATATTTTTTGCTCCATTTACATCTTTATACATATTGATTCTATATTGTTATATAGCTTGATGTCAGTATATGCTTTGTGTATAACCATATATTTCCCCTGTGTGCTATCCTTTACTGGACACTGTCTGCCTCTGCCTCCTAACAACCCCTCATGATTTTATGACACCCCCTCCTCCCCCTGCATTCAGACCTCTGTAACACTTTCTGTCTTTTTTTTTTTTTTTTTGATTTTCAAAGCTTTATTGTTGCCAACTTTCAAGGATACAAAATAAAAGTACACTCTTCATTATTCACGTTTACATATAACAGTCTTGGCATACAATATATAATTACAGCCTGGTTAAAGCATAGGTCTAGCACTTATAACAAAGAATGGCATAACTGTCATATCAAGTAGATTAAGTAAACTATAACATGGAATCTTCATTTTAGACATGTCCTTCTTCTTATACTTAATAAGCAACAAAAGAAAACAAACAGAACGGAAAAATGTTTCATAGCTTGCCCAGAAAGTGTCTATACAACATCAAAACACATTAATATGTTAGTCACAGTTTATCCTCTGACCCTGGTACACTCCCGGGGAGGGAGGGGAGAAAAACAAAAACAAAAAAAAAAACCTTATAATAATTCTCTTTCTCTTCCCTTCTCTCTCTCTCTCTCTCTCTCTCTCTCTCTCTCTCTCCCTTTACATTCCACCCCAACTTTGAGGAAATGACCCTGTTATAATATTTATCATGACATATTCTGTATTCCTGAATGGAGCTGTCAATTGAGTTTGTATATTCGAAGGTAAAGAGAGAATTAACTTTTTCCATTTCTTAAAAAAAAAATTCTACTAGGGGGTTGGATAGCTCTCGTAGGCCATATTGTTCTAGCATACATTGTTTGACTAGCCCATTTTTACATGCCACCAATTTAGGGACTTTCGCCCCTTTCCAATCCTTCAGGATTAGATTCCTAGTTACAAAAATTATAGTATTAATTAATTCATTGTCTTTATGTTTTTCTGAATATTTTACTAGGAAAAAGACATGGACAATTTGAATATCAAATTCTATAAAAAGCTTCCTCTTTATCCAATAGTTAATTTGTCTCCATAGCTGGCTAACTTTAGGGCAGCTCCAGAAATAATGAATAATATCTGCCTTCTCTGCGCTACACTTCGGGCATGCTAAGTTAGTTCCGTACCATCTAGATACGTTAGCATTAGTTATATAAACTTTCCAAATCAGTTTCAGGTGTGATTCTCTCCAATTGGTGGGAACCCAATATTTATAACTTGATTTCAGAGATTGTCCAATTTCCTTTGTCGTTAAATTAGGAAACTCTCAATACCATTTGTCTTTTATCGCCCTCAAATGCTCTTCATTATTAAAGGAGTTAATCACTTTATAAACTATTGAGATTGATGTCTTACCGCTTTCATAGAGTTTAATAGCATTATCTAAAACCCCCATGGACCAATTAGAATTATATTTAGTTTGTAAACTATTAATAAAGTGGCGTATTTGAAGAAAAGCAAAGAAATCTTTTTTCGGAGATCATAAATTCTAACTAAATTTATAAATGAATTTACCGTCAAGTCTTCTGACAACAATTGTCTAACAAATATTAAGCCTTTCCTTTTCCAGCGGTGGAATACTGTTTGTGTGAGACCAGGATAAAATTCTGGATTACCGCCAATACTAAGTAAATTTGTACAATAGGGGTTTACCTGTACTCTGGTACAGACCTGTTGCCATGCCTTTATTGTATTGATAAATATTATCATTCTTGAAATTCTCTTGGGTATTTTATTTATAGGGCAATGTAAGAGTGTTCCTAAATTAAATGGTTCGGCCATATACTTTTCTATGTAGCCGATTGTTAGATATTCTTGGGTCGTTACCCAGTCCATTGCATATTTAAATGTGGTTACTAAGTTATAAACCTCTAAGTCCGGGAAATCCAGACCTGCCGCTACTTTATTATATTGCAATTTATCTAGGCCAATCCATGGCTTTTTCCCGGCCCATATAAATTGTGTGCATTGTTTATTAAAACCTCTGATATCTTTTTTGTATAATAATAAGGGAATATTCTGACATAAATATCATTTTAGGAAATAGAACAGTTTTGATTAGCATTACTCTAGCTGTTAAAGAGATAGGAAGATTAGACCACATAAGTAGTTTCCTTTTACATTCCCTAAATACTCTGGGATAATTTAATTCATAACAATCCGTCATATTCTTGGACAGTATAATACCTAAATATTTAATCTGTGTTGTTTCTTTAAAAGGTAATAATACTTTGAAATTAGATGGCATATTTAACCATAACAATTCCGATTTCCCAAAATTAATCATATAACCTGAGATCTCACTAAATAATTGCGTTTCTTCCAGTAATATTGGTAGAGTTTCTTCAATATTACTTAGATATACCAGCAAGTCGTCTGCATAGAGAGAGAGCACCATTTTTTGATCTCCGATATAAATCCCTGACAGACAAACTCTTAAGCGATTTGCAAAAGGTTCAATTGATAAATTAAATAACAAAGGGGATAGGGGGCAACCTTGTCGGGTCCCTCTTTGTAACCTAAAATATTTGATAAAATTCCTCCGGTAGCCTATCAGGTCCTGGTGCTTTATTACCTTTAAGATTTTTTATTCCTTATTCGATTTCAATTAGTGAGATTGGGGCATTAATAATTTCCATTGTCTCCTGTGATAATTTGGGTAATTTAACTTTATCACAGAATTTATTTTTAGCCTCTGGATTGATTGTACCTGCCGTGTATATATTCTTGAAAAATTCTACAAAAATCTTCTGTATCTCTTTATTTGTGGTAACTCTAAGTGATCCCTGTTTAATTGCCCCTATATTATTTTTAGATCTACTTTTTGTTATATAGGCTAAATATTTAGCTGACCTTCCCCTAAAGCCACCATATAGCGCTTTCATACGCATATCTTCCTGTATCATGTTTTGCTTTAGGAGTAAGTCTCTCTGCATCTTTAAATTTGTGTATTTCTCCCACTGAGCTTTCCTTGGCTGGGCTACGTATGCGTTGAAACTATTTCTTACTGCATTGGAGAGCTGTTCCTCCTGCTGTTTATTTTTTTTTCTTAACTTAACAAAGATAGGCCTTTACCTCCCCCCTTAAAACCGCTTTACCACATTCCCAAAATACTTCAGGCTTGTTTTCATAAGACTTGTTGTATATTGCATATTCTTGCCATCTACTCTTCAACCATTTTTTTAAAAGTGGGGTTTTTTGCTAAGTATTTAGGGAAAAATACATCATTATTAGCTTGTCTTTGGTAGGTTTTTAATTCTAAATCTAGTAGGATTACAGCATGGTCTGATATCATTATATCACATATCTCTGCCCTTACTTTCCTTCCCGTCATTATATCAGCTATTAGGAACATATCAATTCGCGAAAACGTCTGGTGTGATTTAGAGATACAAGAAAAGGCTCTAATATCTGGATTTTGAAGCCTCCAAATATATTCTGTCCCAGTTTATGGCAAAATGTGTGTAGAATACATGTTTTCCTATCTCTTTTAGTCCTACACTTACTATTTAACCTATCTAAGTTAGGGGAAAAAAACAAATTAAAATCCCCCCTATAATCAAATTTTGATCTGTATAGACCAATAATTTATCTGATAGTGCATTCCAAAATTGGCAATCCACCTTATTGGGACCATATAGGTTACACAGAATAAACAACGTCTAATTTATTTAAATATGGACAATCAAAAATCTACCTGTCGGGTCTATTATTTTTTTAATTATTCTATGCGGTAATGACTTATTTATTAAAATTGCTACCCCATTTTTCCTATTGTCGTAATCAGAGGTAATTACATCACCCACCCATCTGGTCTTTAGTTTAATTGCTTCGCTCTCAAACAAGTGTGTCTCTTGCAGCATTGCTATGTGAGGTTTGTGTGATCCCAACAATTTAATTATCGATTTTCATTTTATTGGGGATGAAATTCCGCCCAAATTCCATGATACTATTTTTAAATTTTCACTCATTTACTCCGAGCGTGTAAGTTTCAACCTTGAACCACTATAGGCAATCTTACTTTGCGGCAGAATATCTATGTTATTACTCATTTGTCACATAGTTAAAACCTTTACTGCCAATAGGCAGTTTTGAGAAAAGAGAGAGAGGAAAAAACAAAACAAAAAAAAAACAAACAAAAAAAAAACAAAAAAGGGTACACTCCCCTCCCCCCGGCCACAGCCCCGTAGAGGATCATAAGTTGTACAGTTTTTTATCCTATAAACAATAAAAAAATGCATCAACAGCATATTATCAAATAGGACCCGCCCAAGAAAAATTCCACACATAAAATTAAATACCATCTTCATATAAAACAAGAAAAGGAAAATAAGCTGCGTACCACAACTTCCACTTATGTTTAGTCTATACTTTCTTAGTCTATGCCCAGTTGTACAGTTTTTTATCCTATAAACAAAAAAATACTGCATCAACAGCATATTATTAAATAGGACCCGTCCAAGAGAAATTCCAAACATATACTTAAATACCATCTTCATATAAGACAAGAAAAGGAAAATAAACTGCGGACCACAACTTCCACTTATGTTTAGTCTATACTTTCTTAGTCTATGCCCTTGTCTCTGCAAAATGTTCTTGCTTCCTGGGGGGTCTCAAGTGTCTTAGGCTCTCCATCTATTAGTACAATTAGCCTGGCCGGGTACAGTAATCTGACATTGTAGTTTGCTTTGATCAACTTCGAGCAAAAAGGCGACATTAGTCTTCTTTTTGCAGAGGTTTCTGATGAGAAATCTTGGAATAACATTATTTTATTTTGTTCTAGCAGTACTGGAAATGCTTTCCTATAATTCCTCATCATATTAACTTTATCCGTGAATTTTAAAAATTTAACAATTATAGGCCTCGGTTGTAATGTGCCATCAGGATTTCTGCGATTTATCCCCATTCTATGTATTCTTTCAATTTGAATGGGCTGAGTATCTGAATACATGTTCAGAACCTTGGGGAGAGTATTAGTAATAAAGTAGACTAAATCTTTAAAATCTGCATTCTCAGGGACACCAATGACTCTAATATTATTGCAGCGTGACCTATCTTCTAGATCTTCCACTTTTTTTTGCATATTATCTGTGTCGGTTTATAGCATTGAGTTGATCTGTTCCATCTGGGTCATTATATCCTCTAAATCTGAGACCCTATTTTCTACCTCTTCTAGTCTAGTAGTAAACTGCCTAACTTCAGATGACAATATATTAATGTCTTGTTTGATCTCCAATTTTAAGGCATCTAGCTGTGAAGTGAACACTCTAGATATTTGAGCAACTATCTTGGCTGTATTATTTGTAGCTAGCTGTATCTCGGTGTCTGCTTGTGGTGTGTCAACGCCTAACTCTGTACTTTTAGGGGCATTTTCTTTTCTCTATGTCTTGGAGGCATAGCTGGGGAGCTCCCTTTAGAAGCAGCTATATATCTATCCATCAGGATATTCTACCAATTTGAGGGAGCAAGTGAAAACCAGTGATATAATAATAAAAAATAAAATAAAAAAAAGTGAAAAAAATAGGGGGAAAAAAAAAAAAAAAAGTGAGCAAAAATAAACCAGTGAAAATATAACTCTGTATTTAGCAGAGTATAGAATTGGGGATCAGTTAATATTTAATTTGTCTAGTGCGTGTATAAATATAATGAACAAAGTAAAAGTGAAGTGAGTATGGCCTTATCTCCAAGACTAGACCAAATTACATGGTATTGGAACCTTAGATTAACCCCTTACTTTATATACTTTAAGTATAATTTTAGAGAGCCTACTTTACAGGGGGCTCTCTGTTGACTTAGTATGGAGTGTCTGAGTTATACAGTTATACAGTTATATATACCTACATAGTCTGGAAAACCGCACCCCTCACTACTCCAGACTATCCAAATATTTGACTTTTTATATCTTATGCTTTAGTGCAAGTACTGTAAAAATAGGTCTCTCTATATTTCCACCTGAGTGAGCTTGACAGATTATTTACTTCAGAGAGTTACCTAAAACATCCAACAGTATTCAAATCTTGCTTTACATGGAAAGAAAGGTCACTATAATATTTATAATGATCAGATAATAATAGTCAGATGTTGCACAAATGTATATAAATACAATATATATTACTGATTACTAGCTACATATACATACACATATATATATGTTCAGCTGTTAAGTTACTAAACATTATTATAGCCCTACATAACTGCTTTTCATATCTGAATCAGCATTCAACCTTATTATAGGTAATAAGAAAAAAAAAGGAAACAACATGACAAGAAATAGGGACAAGATAACCAAAGAAAAGTCCCCCTTTTTATTTTATTTTCCCTTTTAGTCCCGTCTGGAAAGGGCTTTTTCAGCTCAGCTTAACCATGAAGAGAGGGCTGACTTCTCAACTCCTACCCATTCAGGTTATGGGAGTAGGTGGAGACTCAGTCAATCCAAACAAACTGTTAGATTTAGTAATCCACTTGATAGAACATGGTGGATATCACACTTTGAGCCTCTCTGCCTTCTTTGCTCCTACCCGTAGGTTATGGGAGCTCCATTCTAAAACTCCTACCCGTGAGGGTTATGGGAGTGTATAGTGATGCAGATAATTCCACTGACTTAGCACTTCAGTTTTTTTTTTTTTTTTACTCCAAACATGCGTGGCAAATAGAAACTTTCCCAGCCATTATGGTATAAAAAGATTTCCCAGGCCGCAGCTTGCCCTTCCTCTATAACACAGGCTTAATGGCTTTTCATTACAGAAGCTTGATTTTTTAGGTTATCATGTAGCATCTCTTCACTCCCCCCCTTTATATCTGTCCCACCGCTCTTTTATCATAGCCTTGCTGTTCTAACAAGTACCTTAATGTCCCGATATGTACCGTCTGAAGAGGGACCACCGCTGATTACCCCGTTTAGACTGCGGGGAGGGACATAACACCACAAAACACCATGGCACCTGTCAGGGGGGGAGGCCTTGATGACAGCACGCTGACATTGGCCAGCCGCGCTACTTCAGGGTCCGTCCACTGCTGACACTTACGGCATCCTACTTTTCCCAAGTCTCGGCTGTGCTGATGCCTCACAGGTCTTTTGGCAGAATTCGTCTGCCTGCTTGTTGGCCTGGGAACTACGACTTTCCTTCTGTGAAAATGAAGTTGCTCCGATCTCGGGAGCCTTACTTGGGAGTGACTTCCGAGCGCTGACTGCTCCTGCAATCTGCTCCCTATCCGGGTCGCCTGAGTGTAGCGGCCAAGGATCACTGCGCCATTGAGAGCCGCTGATCGAGCTCAGAGGAGAAGCGCGAAGTTGCAAGCGTCCTGCTTGCTCCGCCTCTTCCCGGAAGTGACTTTCTGTCTTTTTAGCCTGTGTTTCAATCTATAATCTGTAAATTCCATCAAATTGGTCAGTATTGCTTCAGACTTGAAAAAGGAAGAAATTCTTCCGAAAGCTTGTCATCTTATAAATGTATAGTTAGTCCAATAAAAAAGTTTCATTGCTCAATGCAATACTCTTGTTATTTTGTAAAAAATTTTTATTAGTATATATGTGAAAAGTCAAAAAGACAGCAGCACTCATCAATTTGTACAAAAGTTCATATGTTTATTGGAGTCTCCCCATGGTACACAAATCAAGACAACGTTCATGGCAACAGGCCCAAAACATTGTCTTGATTTGTGTACCATGGGGAGACTCCAATAAACATATTAACTTTTGTACAAATTGGTAAGTGCTGCTATCTTTTGGAATTTTCACATTTGTATGCTGTGAGGTTGTTGGTGTAGAACCTCAAACAGATTTGCACCACAGTGGTCTCACATTGTGCTGGACACTACTTGCTGCTGTATATGTGTATATGTCTGTAAATACATATATACACATATAAATACATACATATATATGTACACACACATATATATATATATATATATATATATATATATACATACTTAGACATTTATATCTATGTATTTCTTTGTTATAGCCCTTTGAAGCCTTTTTTTTTCTCTAACACCTGAGACCTCCTTATATCTTTGAGCCCTTATAATTTTTTTATGCAATATTGTTTTTTTTTAATTATTTTTATTAGCTAGTGTTATTATAAGTGTAACTGTACTTTGTAATGTATTTTTGATGTGTCTTGTGACACTTTTTTGTTTCGCGAAACAGAACCAGAGCTTCGAGGACACGCTAAATCAACTGGCGTTAACTTGAATTTGTGCTCAAACGATCGTGTTTACTTTCAAATTGTAATATGAGTGAAAACCCCGACACATGCAAACACACGCGATAAACCCCTTATCACTCTAATCTGGCTCTAAATAAATAATTGCTTGAATGGTGTATTCAGAGCAAATATAAGCATGAGAAAAAATTTTAATTTTTTTTTTTTAAATTATATTAGCTATTTAAATACTGAAAAAATAAGGGTAAAGTTAAAATGTCTATAAAGAAGTGAATGCCGCCATATTTTAACCCCTTAATGACCAGCAATGTACCCTCAAAATACCTGAGCTCCAAGATGGCAGCCCCCAATACAAAGAGGTGGAGCTTCACTATCTGGCAACTTTAAGTTATTAAAACATGAGAATGGATTTATAAAGAACTGCAGGAACTGGATGAAATGTAATAACATAGTACTGTAAGTAGTTACTATTCTTTTGTGGCTGTACACAGCAGTGTAACATCCCTTTAAGTAAAGAGTTGCTGGCTCATCTCATTGAAGGTAACTGATGATGTCATGTTTATGCTACATTACAGGAACAGTTTTTTGCCAGCCAAAAAGCACCATGATATTGCTTTTTGATATTAGTTTAAATAGAATAATTCTTTAATTACTGTTCATAACTCAAATAAAAATGTAGTTGATTTTAAATTTTCTAACAGCAATTACAGTGATTACATTGGAAAAATAAATTACTGAAAATACTTTGCATTAATGTCTTGGATGTAGAATATGTGAAAGCATAATTTTCCACTATCTTTGTATTGAGGATGACATACTCATTATGTTTTGGTTATTCTCTATAAATAGAAGATTAAGAAAGAGGGAAATTTGCTTCTCCTTTACAAAAACACTACTAGAAGAAGTAGTGCCATCATACACTTATGAGTTGCCATCTACACAATAAAAATGACTCAGAAGAATATGCACAATATTGCTTTTTGTGTGTAGGGCGAGTACATATGGGGAAACCCTAGTGTGCTTTCCATAATGTTCACAAGGACATATAACTATTTGTCACAGATCCAGGTTACAATTATCTACTTCATGTGAAATAGCTTTCCCTCTGTTCCCTATAGACAGTAAAGATAAATACAAATCGGTACAGAAAAAAAAGCATTTCTGGAGTTTTATTTTTAAGTATGTTAGATTTGTATAGGTTGAGCTTGATTTACTTCTGTCTTTTTGCCCCCTCAGACCCCTACATTTTTTCTCTTATACAATGAAAATGTCATATATTTAGATCTGATGGTTATAAAGACCTATGACATCTCAGGAAAGGTACAAACTCTTTAAAAGTCTTCAGGGTTCATCCACTCTACATACTTGTCCCCTTCATTCTAAACTTCTTTTTCTACCTCTTTGTTGTCATTAATGTAAGCTGTAAATCTTCTCTAGCCTGAAGATTTAGTTTTTTTACATTTAAATAGTACAGACTCAACATTTCAAATATATCATGAATGTAACAATGCATGCAAATCAAATCAGCCATACTTGAAAATGAAAGATTGATTGCAAAGGAATCTAAGTTAAACTTTAAAAGATAAGTATATAAATGGAAAAAAAAATCTAAGAAGGAAAATACGGGTATATTAAAGTGTGTGAACGGTATCATGATTAACAGTTGCAGGGAGAAGGCTGTGGTATGAAACCAGTTATTTTCTTCAGTATACACAAGAGAGGAACCAATGGGAGATACTTTGAAACAAACTAGAACATACACGCCTATATTATTAACTGGGTTATCTATAGAAAATATAAGGAAAAAACTGGATAATATTAAGGTAAATAAAACTCAAGGTCCAGATGGAATAGACCCAAGGGTTTTATGGGAGCTTAGCACTGTTACCACCAAACCACTACTCTTAGATTTTCAAAACTCATTATTCTCAGGCATAGTATCCCAGGACTGGCATACAGCTGATGTGGTGCCACTCTGACCAGTTAGTTAGATACTTGAAGGGATTATAAGGGATTATATTGATGTAAACAAAGTTATGAGTTCAAATAAGTATGAGAAATAGATAATATTAAACTAATCTAATTAGATTCTACGATGAAGTAAGTAAAACTATAGATAAAGGGAGTCGGCTGATGTGATATTCTTGGATTTTGCAAAGGTGTTTGTTACAGTGCCACATGAGAGATTTATGTACTAAATTAAAGGGACATAATACTCATTTGCTAAATCACTTGAAACTGATGCAGTATAACTGTAAAAAGCTGACAGGAAAATATCACCTGAGGATCTCTATGTAAAAAAGGAAGATATTTTACCTCACAACCTCCTCAGCTCAGCAGAGTAAGTTCTGTGTAAAAAGCAGCATCAACAGTGCTGAGGTTATGAACTCTTTTACTGTGATCTCATGTGATTTGACTTAACTCTCATGAGATTTCATAGTAAACCTACTTTAAACTGAATAGGGAAATAACATGAGAGTGCACAAGGCTCATCTCTTTGGCTGTCCCGGGACAGACATACTGAATTGCTGCTTAGAAATATTTTACAATGGGATGTGGCTACTGAGGAACTTTTGTGGTAAAATATCTTTCTTTTTTACATAGAGATGTTCAGGTGATATTTTCTAGTCAGCTTTTTACAGCTATGCTGCATCACTTTCAAGTGTTTAAACATTTGGGTATTATGGCCCTTTAAGGGACTGGGGATAGCTGAAAATGATAGCTCATGGATAAATAACTGGATAAAAGACAGGGAGCAACCAGTAGGTATAAATGAATCATGCTCAGATTGGACAAAGTTAATCAGTAAAGTCCACCAGGGATTAGTACTGGGCCCTGTTATTTTAAATATTTTTCGTAATGTCTTGGAGCAAGGATTAAATATCAACATCTCTATTTTTGCAGAAGAATATATTGCTGAGTAAGGTTATTAGGTAAGTGCAGGAATGGGCAGGTATATGGGAAATGAGATTTAATACTGGAAAATGTATGTTTCTACATCTTGGAAGTAAAAACAAGCACACAACCTATTATTTAAATTAGACTAGACTTAGCAAAACAGAGGAGGAAAGGGATTTGGGAGTATTTATAAACTACAAGCTAAAGATAGAGGCACAATATATATATATATATATATATAACAACATTTTAAATTAGGGGGAGATATTTTCCTTTCCTTTTATCTCCCCCTAATTTAAAATGTTGTTGTATTCTGCCTGGAATCAACTTCACCCAGCAGTGATTCTAACCTTCTCCCAGCTGATGAGTGGCAAAAACCACGAAACAGTCTGTCCTGGGATGGTTATGAATCACTGCACTAACCCTAGCTAAGTTTATAAGCTGTGTGAACAGCAATACTTTGGCGTAAAGGGAACCTGCTGAAAAGCAGACTGAAGTAAAAAGGTGTGTCATTGTGTACTTAATTTGCATATCTTACCTAGAATCCTTTGCTGCATTGGAAACAATGTAATTCAGAGGTTTTCTGTGGGAAAACAAGCCTCTGGACCTGTCTAGATTTGTTAATGAACTACACAATGAGTTATTTTATATATGTCAGACAAAAATAAAGACAATTCAAAAACCGAATCACTGAGTTGGAAAAAGGATCACCCCCTCCTAAAATTACTTGTAAACTCAATCAGGTGTAGCTAATCACCTTCTCAGCGGCACACACAAAGCCATTTGACATTCAACTGTGACCAGCTGTGGGCATATTTATTAGCTCAGCATGAAAATAACTTTCCTGGAGCATTTCATCCCCTGGTAGTGCAACGGAAGCAAACAATCAACTATGGGTGACATGGCACTGTCAAAAGATCTCAGAGATAAAGTTGTGGACAGTCACAAGTCAGGAGATGAATACAAGAAAATATAAAAGGCTTTATCAATGCCTAGAAGCACAGTGAAGTCTATTATTAAGAAGTGGAAGGTATTTGGTACAACACAGACCCTTTCTGGATCAGGATGTTGCTCCAAACTGAATGACAGAGCCAATAGGAAACTGGTCAGAGAGGCTACCTGTAATATTAAGAAAATAGAGATTATTACACCTTTAAGAAAAGGGGAAGTTCAAAGTATCCAGACAGTTACTTAATCACCAGCAAGCACCTGATTCATCGCTTGATGAATGCAAGTTTGTGGCAAGCCAGCCATCTATTTCCTGAAGTACGGAAGACTCCCATTTTGAGTTATATTCTGATCCATTGCTACAGTGAGAAAACAACTGTCTGTGAATGCTCTGTTTTTTGCTAACAGTTCACAGCCTTTGGAACTATTTTTGCATGCTGCACAAGGATATGTTTAGCAATCCTGAGATCCCTCCTCCAGCTTTCATTCAGAATTCAGCTGCACAAGAATCTTAACCCTTTTTTACAGCAGCACAGACCTAAGAGAAATTCAACTAAAACTGCAAGTATCATTCAAGCCTCTGCTTAAAACATTTTGCTGGTATAAAGGATTATTAGGGATACAATTTTTTTTCTTAAAGTGAATTTATTATTTGTGCTGTATAGTAGCTTTCCATAGTTCTCAGTGTTTTGAACTGTATTTGCTACATAGTAGCTACACAAAACCATTATATATTCAAAAGGGTTGTTGCCATACAACTATCAGATCACTAGGAATCTGTATAAGTGTTGCACTACCAAGAGGCCCACAGCAACTTTGAAGCAGTTGTAGGAATTTATGGCAAAGAGTGGTCATTGTGTGCATGTGACAACAATATCACAAATTCTCCACAAATGTGGCTTGTATGGAAAGGTTGCAAGAAAAAAGCCACTCCTCAAGGCCACATGTAGTCACGAATGCACTTTGCCATAACACACCTAGGAGATTCTGAGGCCACATGAAAAAAGGTGTTATGGTCAGATGAGAAATTTAATTTTTTGGCCTCAACACCAAACAATATGTCTGGAGGAAATCCAATACAGCTCACTATCCAAATAACACCATACCTACAGTAAAGCATGGAGTTGGTAATATCCTGTTATGGGGGTGTTTCTCTGCAGCAGATACTAGAGCACTTATCAGCTTAGAAGGAATAATGGATGGGGCAAAATACCGTCACATTCTTGAGGAAAATCTTCTGCCCTCTGCCAGGGAGTTCTCAATGGGAAGAAGGTTTACCTTTCAACATAACAATTACCCAAAGCACACAGAAAAAAATGACCACACAGTGGTTGAAGGAGAAAAAGGTGAATGTCCTTGCATGGCCTAATCAGAGCCCAGACTTAAACCCCATTGAATATCTGTGGCATGACTTGAAAACTGCAGTACACAAACTTCACCATCAAATGTAACGGAACTGGAGCAGTTCTGCAATGAAGAGTGGGCAAATATTGCACAGTCTAAATGTGCAAAGTTAGTTCAGACATTTCCCAACAGACTAAAGGCTGTAATTACAGCAAAAGGTGGTTCAACAAAACACTGACACTGTTTTTGAATTGTCTTTATTTTTGTCTGACATGTTGGTGTTATATCTTTCACTTGGATGTAATAAGTTGCACTAAGTAAAAAAAACTAGATAAACAAAAATTGTGCCTGTCTTTATTTCAGGCTGCAAAGCAACAAAATGTGATTATTTTCAAGTGTGTGTGTGTGTGTGTGGGGGGGTGATTCTTTTAAATACCCACTATACAGATGCAATAAAAATGATTCAGCCCCCATTACAAATCAGGTTTATTGTAAAAATTGACAGACTTTCAACTGTTTGCAATTAACAAATCAAGCAAAGGCAAATGAAATAGTTCAACACAATGAATGCATCAAGGGGTTCCCCAAATTCAACTGAAAATGACACTTTTAATAAATTCTGCAGTCTTAAAATTATTTAACCCCTTGAATAAATATTTGTGTGTATATATATATATATATATATATATATATATATAAGCAGCAGGAGAGCACTCTCACTTCTATGTCAATCTGCTAGGGTGCATGCAGGAGTTGAATAGTAGCAATGAACAAATGGCAGCACTCACTGGTCCTTTAAATGTATATTTTATTGTGTGACGTTTCGGGGACCGTATCCCCTTCCTCAGACGTATATATACTATATATAGTCCTAAAATGACAAGAGAAGGTCTCTTGGCAGTGCACAGTCATATAATGGTGAGGAAGAACAGTGTTCTATAGCATACGTCCCAACAGGCCAGACATTAGGATACTCTAAAATGCAAAGAATAGAAGGCGCCCCATAGTGTAGACAATCCGTATTGATCGATAAACAAAACAGAAAAAAATACTGCTCACATAGACTACGGCACATAAATTTGCATAATCAGCAGGCCGGATCCTTGGAGTCGCCTAGCAGACTGGCCTCCATTGTAGGAACTCGATCCTTCTTATGAAATCTGGTATAGGGCTCTAGATGATCCTAGGCTTTCGGCTCCCAGTCAGGGGAATATAACAGAATCCAGAAGGCTCCACTCAGATGCCTTTTATCACATGATTAAGGTCATTAGCCCCAAACATTGTGTCTGTGACTGATCCTGCTATGAAATAAAGAGAAATCGTTTGCTATACGAGGAGTTTTTCCATTTGCCTTTTTTCCACTCAGATGCCTTCAGCATCTGCAAGAGCACAGGAATCCAGCAGAAAGCAATAACATTTAAAAACGGGGCAGGGAAAATTGGATGAACTTTGAAATTTGACAGAAAATATTCTGCTGTTTATTTTAAATTCAAAATTGTTATTCTCCTCTTAGTGGAGCCTTCTGGATCCTGTTATGTGCCGTACTCTATGTGAGTAGTACTCACTTTTTTTTGTTTTGTTTACCGATTTGTGCAGATTGTTTACCCTATGAGGCACCTTCTATTCTTTGCATTTTAGAGAACCCCCTGAATAGAATCCTTCACAACAGCACACATATGGAAAACAGGTGTTGTCTCAACCACACATGATGCAACTATCCAATGGCTTCATTAGTTGCACCAGGTTTGCTTGAGATAGAACACATTAAATACCCGAAATGGCTAGGGGTTTGTTGAGTGTTACATTGACTGCATGTTAAAAAGTCAAAAGAATAGTCCAAAAAGTTAAGAGAAGAGATCATCGCCCTTCACAAACAAGGAACAGGATACACAAAGATAGCAAAGGCACTGAATGTTCCTAGAGACACTGTTGGAAGCATAGTTCACAAGTTGAAGTTAAAGGAACTGTGGTTACACTACTTGCACGGGGCAGAAAAAGGAAGCTATCAATGGCTGCAACCAGATTTCTGAGAAGGCAGGTTGAGAAAAACCCTCAAGTGACTGTAAAGAAACTGCAGCAAGATTTAGTGGCAACAGGCACTGAGGTTTCAGTTTGCAGAGTAAGGCGTGTACTAAATGGAGAAGGTTTCCATGCCAGAATGCCAAGACGTACACCACTACTGACCCAAAAGCACAAGAAAAGACGGCTCCAATATTCTCAAAATCTTTAAAATAAGCTACAGGAGTTTTGGAATTCTGTTCTGTGGAGTGATGAAACAAAACTGTAACTTTTCGGCCCGATTGATCAGCAGTATTTCTGGAGGAAGAAGAATGAAGCATACGCTGAAAAGAACACATGGAGGCCTATTTAAGAAAGGTCTTGCGGACCTGATCTGACAGTGCGGATCAGGTCCGCAAGACCTCGCTGAATGCGGAGAGCAATAGGCTCTCAGTATTCAGCATTGCATCAGCAGCTCACAAGAGCTGCTGGTGCAATGCCGCCCCCTGCTGACTCATGGCCAATCGGCCGCCAGCAGGGAGGTGTCAATCAACCCGATTGTATTCAATCAGTTTGAATTGCGGAGATTCCTGTCCGCCTCATCAGAGCAGGTGGACAGGGTTATGGAGCAGCGGTCTTTAGACCGCTGCGCCATAACTTGTGTTTCTGGCGAGTCTGAAGATTTGCCAGAAACACTGGCCGTCAAGCTCCGTTTAGAGCTTGATAGATAGGCCCCTTTGCCTATAGTTAAGCATGGCGGTGGCTCGGTGATGCTCTAGGGCGGCTTTGCATATTCTGGCACTGTAAACCAACATGCTGATGAAGGCAACATGGATTCAGTGAAGTATCAGGAAATCCTAGGAGAAAACATCATGCCATCTATGAGGAAGCTGAAGCTTGGGCGTCATTGGACCTTCCAACAGGACAGTGATCCTCTAATTCCACCAATACTTGTTTGCAGAATAAGTTGTGGAACATTCTACAATGGCCATCAAAGTCACCTGACTTGAACCCCATAGAAAATCTCTGGTGGGATTTGAAGAAGGCGTTTGCAGCACTCAAACGAAAGAATAATACTGAACTGGAGGTCATTGCTCATGAGGAATGGGCTAAGATTCCTCAGAAACGCTGCCAGACGCTGGTGTTTGGCTATGCATCTCATTTGCAGCTGGTCATAACAGCAAAAGGGTGCTCTACTAAGTACTTAAGATGCTTGTCATGAAGGGGTTGAATAATTTTGAGACTGCATAATTCATTAAAAGTTGAATTTTCAGTTGAAATTGGGGAAACCACTTGAAGCATTCGTTGTGTTGAGCTATTTCAATTATTTTTGTTTGATTTGTTCATTGCAAACAGTTGAAAGTCTGTAAATTTTGACAATAAACCTGAATTGCAATGGGGGTTAAATAATTTTGATTACAACTGTATATGTCTGTATAGCTTAGAAGAGAGAAGGGAAAGAGGTGACATAGAAACCTTCAAATATACAGTATGAAGGAACTTAATAAAATGGAAGCTGAAAGCTGAAAAAAAGGGGTCAGAATTGTAAGTTAGAGGGTAGCAGATTCAGGAGAAATGTAAGGAAGCATTTTTATACAGAAAACAGGAAACTCATGGACTGTAAAATAAATGCCTGGGAGATGCATAAGGCTATCCTAACAAAACAGTAACATGTAATATTGGCAAAATGACACTTTAATGGATTGAATAGAGCATAACATTTTAAACATCTTTCCAATTTACTTAAAACATCAATTTTGCTTAGTTCTCGTGTAAACTTTGATACTGAGTAAGCCTAGGTGAGGACAGGAATGTACATGTGTCCCTAGCCATCTGACAGCAGTGTTTGCAATAATATTTATAGCAATGTTATACACAGTGACATGCATAGAATGCTACAGACACTTTATGGCACAGTTATAAGTTAAAGACACGTGCACGCTCCTGAGCTCACCTAGAATTAATCTTTAAAAAAAGAGTAATACCAAGAGACCTAAGCAAAATTGATAATAGAAGTAGATAGGATAGTTGTTTAAAATTGCATGCTCTATCTCATTCATGAACATTTAATTTTGACTTTATTATCCCTTTAATATAAAAATTATTTTCATTAAAACTATTTTGGAAAGATACGCCTAGATTTAGAGTTTTGTCGGTAAAGACCCGCGTAGCTAACGATGCTTTTTTTCCCCAACGCACCCTTCCAAAAACGCTGGTATTTAGAGTTGTCTGCGGGGCTGCGTTAGGCTCAAAAAAGGGTGCGTTGAACCTAACTTAGCTCCACTTCAACTCTCAATACCAGCGTTGCTTACAGTAGCGGTAAGCTGGGAAAACGTGCTTGTGCACGATATCCCCATAGGAAACAATGAGGCTGAGCTGGCTGAAAAAAACACCTGCAAAAAAGCTGCGTCCAGCTTCTAACGCAGCCCCATTGTTTCCTATGGGGAAACACTCTCTAAGTCTGCACCTAACACCCTAACATGAACCCCCGAGTCTAAACACCCCTAACCTTACACTTATTAACCCCTAATCTTCCCCCCTCGCTATCGCTGACCCCTGCATATTATTATTAACCCCTAATCTTCCGCTCCGGACACCGCCGCAACCTACATTATACCTATGAACCCATAATCTGCTGCCCCTAACACCACCGACCCCTATATTATATTTATTAACCCCTAATCTGCCCCCCCCAACATCGCCGCTACCTTACCTACACTTATTATCCCCTAATCTGCCGACTAGACCTCGCGCCCACTGTAATAAATGTATTAACCCCTAAACCACTGCACTCCCGCCTCGCAAACACTAGAATAAATGTTATTAACCCCTAATCTGCCCTCCATAACATCGCCGCCACCTACCTACAATTATTAACCCCTAATCTCCCGCCCGCACCATCGCCGCTACTATAATAAAGTTATTAACCCCTAAACATAACTCTAACCCTAACACCCCTCTAACATAAATATAATTTATATTAAACAAAATAATGTTCCTAAACAATTAGGAAAATTCCCTACCCTATTCTAAAATACAAAAGTAATCAGCTCTTTTACCAGCCCTTAAAAGGGCTTTTTGCGGGGCCTTGCCCCAAAGTAATCAGCTCTTTTGCCTGAAAATAAAAATTCAATACCCCCCAACATTACAACCCACCACCCACATACCCCTACTCTAACCCACCCAAACCCCCCTTAAAAAAACCTATCACTAACCCCCTGCAGATCTCCCTACCTTGAGTCGTCTTCACCCAGTCGGGCCGGAGTGTTCATCTGATGGGGCAGAAGAGGACATCCAGACCGGCAGAAGTCTTCATCCTATCCGGGCAGAAGAGGACATCCGGACCGGCAGACATCTTCATCCAAGCGGCATCTTCTATCTTCATCCATCCCAGCCGACGCGGATCCAATCTCTTCAATCGACGCCTACTCGCCGAATGAAGGTTCCTTTAAATGATGTCATCCAAGATGGCGTCCCTCGAATACCGATTGGCTGATAGAATTCTTTCAGCCAATCAGAATTAAGGTAAAAAAATCTGATTGGCTGATGCAATCAACCAATCAGATTGAAGTTCAATCCGATTGGCTGATCCAATCAGCCAATCGTATTGAACTCGCATTCTATTGGTTGATCGGAAAAGCCAATAGAATGCGAGTTCAATACGATTGGCTGATTGGATCAGCCAAACGGAATGAACTTCAATCTGATTGGCTGATTGCATCAGCCAATCGGAATTTGATGGCCGCCATCTTGGATCACGTCATTTAAAGGAACCTTCATTCGGCGAGTAGGCTTCGGTTGAAGAGGATGGATTCGCGTCAGCTGGGAAGAAGATGGCTCCGCTCCACTCCGGATGGATGAAGATAGAAGATGCCGCTTGGATGAAGATGTCTGCTGGTCCGGATCTCCTCTTCTGCCCGGATAGGATTTAGACTTCTGCCGGTCTGGATGTCCTCTTCTGCCCCATCGGATGAAGACTTCGGCCCAGCTGGGTGAAGACGACTCGAGGTAGGGAGATCTTCAGGGGGTTAGTGATAGGTTTTTTTAAGGGGGGTTTGGGTGGGTTAGAATAGGGGTATGTGGGTGGTGGGTTGTAATGTTGAGGGGTATTGTATTTTTATTTTCAGGCAAAAGAGCTGATTACTTTGGGGCAAGGCCCCGCAAAAAGCCCTTTTAATGGCTGGTAAAAGAGATGATTACTTTTGTATTTTAGAATAGGGTAGGGAATTTTTTATTTTGGGGGGCTTTTTTATTTTATTAGGGGGCTTAGATTAGGTGTAATTAGTTTAAACTGCTTGTAATTCTTTTTTATTTTTTGTAATTTAGTGGGTTTTTTTGTATTATAGAATAGTTTATTTAATTGTATTTAATTGTAGGTAATTGTATGTAATTTATTTAATTAATTTAATGATAGTGTAGTGTTAGGTTTAATTGTAACTTAGGTTAGGATTTATTTTACATGTAATTTTGTATTTATTTTAACTAGGTAGCTATTAAATAGTTATTAACTATTTAATAGCTTTTGTACCTAGTTAAAATAAATACAAAGTTGCCTGTAAAATAAATATAAATCCTAAAATAGCTACAATGTAATTATTAATTATATTGTAGCTATATTAGGGTTTATTTGATAGCTAAGTATTTAGTTTTAAATAAGAATAATTTAGTTAATTTTAGGAATATTATTTCGTTTAATATAAATTATATTTATGTTAGAGGGGTGTTAGGATTAGGGTTAGAGTTATGTTTAGGGGTTAATAACTTTATTATAGTAGCGGCGACGGTGCGGGCGGGAGATTAGGGGTTAATAATTGTAGGTAGGTGGCGGCGATGTTAGGGAGGGCAGATTGGGGTTAATAACATTTATTCTAGTGTTTGCGTGGTGGGAGTGCGGCGGTTTAGGGGTTAATACATTTATTATAGTGGCGGCGAGGTCTAGTCGGCAGATTAGGGGTTAATAAGTGTATTTAGGTAGCGGCGACATGGGGGGGCAGATAAGTGGTTAATAAGTGTAGTTAGGTAGCGGCGACATGGGGGGGCAGATTAGGGGTTAATAAATATAATATAGGGGTCGGCGATGTTAGAGGCAGCAGATTAGGGGTTTATAGGTATAATGTAGGTGGCGGCGGTGTCCGGTCAGCAGATTAGGCGTTAATATAGTGGCTACGATGTGGGGGGGGCCTCGGTTTAGGGGTACATAGGTAGTTTATGGGTGTTAGTGTACCTTAGAGGACAGTAGTTAAGAGCTTTATATTCCGGCGTTAGCCCATAAAGCTCTTAACTACTGACTTTTTTTTGCGGCTGGACTCTTGTCGGTAGAGGGTCTACCGCTCACTTCTCCCAAGACTCCAAATACCGGCGTTAGGCAGATCTCGTTGAAAAGGTAGGATACGCAATTGGCGTAAGGGGATCTGCGGTAGCCTGGAATCACGGTAGGGAAGTGAGCGGTAGACCCTTTCCTGGCTGACTCTAAATACCAGTGGGCGGCCAAAACCAGCGTTAGGACCCCTTAACGCTGCTTTTGACGGCTAACACAAAACTCTAAATCAAGGCCTTAGTGTTTCATGTTGAGGTGTGGTGGCAGTAATTGGTTGTGAAATCAATAGTATTTGTTTTTTAAAATAAAAACATTATAGTTAAATTTTTTGAGTTAAGGCATTATGAGTATAGATATTTCTCACAGTGTTTGTACAGTGTGAAATTACAGTTTTGTGAAAATAAAGTGGCTTATTAGTTTCAAAGGAAGGAATGTTTTACAAAACACACTTTTTACATTGTGATAGGATTTACAGTCCAGTTGAAGTGCCCCCATATCTATTTATATATGACGTAAAGGGACGTTAAACCCCCCAAAAATACAAAAAACAACTTTCCAATTTACTTCTGTTATCTAATTTGTTTCATTCGTCAGATATCCTTTTGTTGAAGAAATAGCAATGCACATGGGTGAGCCAATCACGAGGCATCTATGTGCAGCCACCAATCAGCAGCTACTGAGCCTATCTAAATATGCTTTTCAGCAAAGGATATCGATTGAATGAAGCATATTAGGTGATAAAAGTAAATTAGAAAGTTGTTTAAAATGGTATACTCTTTCTAAATCATAAAGAAAAATCATGAATTTCGTGACCCTTTAAGACCAGTGAGTGCTTAATATCAAGTTATGTCATTACTATCACTATAGCACCCTGGCAGTTGGTGTTTTTTTAGCAAGAGTGCAACAACATTACCTTCTATGCTTATATATATATGTGTATATACAGTATATATGTTAAGGGTAAAGGGAAATATTGGGTAATCCTAGGATTAATCAGTTTAAAAGGACATTACCCAAGTGGCTTTGGTTAAAGCCCGATGTATGATCATGAATTCCCTCAGAGTGCAGAGTCATGACATCAAACATATATAGTATGCCCTGTAATTCCACCAATATTCACTATCTTTTTTGCCTCTGCCTGGGGGGTTCAAGTGGGGCTCATGGCCTCTCACCACCATTAATTATTTTTATTTATCAGGTAAGCATAATTTAAATTTTCTTTCATAAAGGTGATGAGAATAAACAATCCATTACTCCTGGGAACTAATACCCTTGAGTATTCTGCGCGGCACCATTTTGTTTTTGTGTTTCTTTTATGTTTTCAATTGTTTTCTAATATTTTATATTATTTTTTATATTCAGGACAAAAGCTCAATATCTAAATCCTACATAGGTCCAAAAGGAGAAACCTGCAAAACCCTTAAAACCAAATTTAGACTCGAAGGAGGAGAAATTGGTTTAATCACATGCTTAATCCTGAAATTTAAATTTTTTCTTGTGAAACAAGACCGAAAGAGCAGAAATCTGACCCTTTAAAGTACTAGCAAACAAAACTTTATTCAAACGATCCTGAAAAAAAAAAGAAGAATTCTGGGATTTCTATAAGAGTGGCAACTGAACCCATGTTCCATACACCAGGGATCAAAAGCCTTCCAAACCTTATGGTAAGTTTTTCTAGTCACAGTTTTACAGGCCTAAACCAAAGTACCAATGACAGAATTAGAAAAACCTCTTTGCCTTAAAACTATGTGTTCAATCTCAAAACCATCAAGTTTAGAAAATTTAGATCCTGATAAAAAATAGACCCTGAGACAGAAGGTCATGTCACAGAGGAAAAGTGCACGTCTGACAACTGGACACCTGTACCAGAATTGCAAACCAAGTCCTGCGAGGCCAGGCTGGAGCAATCAGAATAACTAATGGAACCTCCTGCTTGATTCAAGCTATTACCCTAGGTAACAGAACAAGAGGAAAAAATTAGGCTAAACAAAACAGCCAAAGAGCTACTAGAGCATCCACAAACTACACCTGAGGATCCCTGGACATTGTAAAGCATCTGGGAAGCTTGTTGTTCAAACCAGAAGCCAACAGATCTACTCCTGAAAGACCCACAGGTCCACAATCTGAATGAAGCTTCCAGATGAAGAGACCATTTCCCTGGATGAAGGGATTGATGACTGAGAAAGTCTGCTTACCAATAGCTCACCCCTGAAATATGAACTGCAGAAATTATGCAGGAATTACTTTCTGCCCTAGTCAAAATTTTGAGAAACCTCCCTCATCACCAAGGAACTGCGAGTTGCCACTTGATTATTGATGTAAGCTACTGCTGTTATATTGTCTAACTAGAACGCAGATACATTTTCTGTTCAAGAGAGGACAAAACTGAAGGGCCCTGAGAATTGCATGAGCTCCAAAATATTTATGGCAATCTTCACATCCCAAAGTACCCAATTTTCCTGTGCGCTCTGGGACCCCAGACTGCACCTCAACCTGAAAGCCTTGTATCTGTCGAGATTACAGTCCAATTTGTGCAGACAAAAGATTCCCCCAGAAAAATAAACCAAAGATTGATCCACCTGGAAAGTGATTGTCTTATTTTGGTATCTAAAAAAATCCTTTGAGCCAACTGAGTGTAATCCCTGCATCACTCATGAAGCATACAAAGTTGCAGGGGCCTCATGTGAAGCCAAGCAAATGGAATTGCACCTGAGGTTGCTATCATCAGTCCTAAGACTTCCACACAAAGAGCTACAGAAGAAGAAGGAACTGACTCAAGATGTACACAAGCTGAGAGAAACTCCGACTTTCTCTATTCTGTCAAAGACAGAGTCATGGAGTCAATTATCATGCCTGGACTTAGGGGACAGAGATAATTTATTTTACAGCTATGCTCTTGAAGAAACAACAAACGTCTGTTGGTATGAGATACTGCTAAATGTAAAGATGGAGCCTGTACCAAGATATCGTCTAGGTAAGGAACCACTGAAACACTTTGAGCTCTTTTCCCGATTAGAGGATCCCTAGAACCTTTGTAAAAATTCTGTGAGTGGTAGCCAGAAAAAAGGGAAGAGCAATAAACTGAAAATGCTTGTCCAGAAAAGCAAACCTAAGGAATAAATGATGATCCCTGTGAATAGGGATATGAAAATAGGCATACTTCAGATCTATAGAGGACCTGAACTGCCCTGTTGAACAAGAGCAAGAATAATTTGAATAGTTTCCATCATGAAAGAAGGAACAATGAGAAACGTGTTTAATTTTTTCAAATCCAGAACTGGTCTGTAAGTCCCTTCCTCATTGGGACCTTTTTCCCCCAGTCACTGTAGAAATAATATCATCCAAACCAGACCCAAACAATACCTTTCCTTTAAAAGGAAAAGAAAGACGTCTAGATTTAGAAACCATCGGCTAGATTACAAGTTTTGCGTTAAACTGAAAAAGCAGCGTTAACAGGTCCTAACGCTGCTTTTTCACTACCGCTGCTATTACGAGTCTTGCAGGTTTAGGGGCACTGCACACTTTTTTTGGCCTTACCGTAAACTGACTTACGTAAACTTCGTAAACCCTTTTATCTATGGGACAGTAACACCCATAAACTACCTATTAACCCCTAAACCGAGGCCCTCGCACATCGCAAACACTATAATAAAATGTTTAATCCCTAATCTGCCACTCCGGACATTGCCGCCACTAGAATAAACATATTAATCCCTAAACCGCTGCACTCCCGCCTACCAAACACTAGTTAAATATTATTAACCCCTAATCTGCCGCCCCTAACATCGCCGCCACCTACATAATACTTATTAACCCCTAATCTGTGGCAACCTACATTATATTTATTAAACCCTAATTTTATGCCCCCAACATCGCCGACACCTACCTACATTTATTAACCCCTAATCTGCAGTCCCCAACATCGCCGCCACTATATTAAATGTATTAACCCCTAAATCTAATTCTAACCCTGACCCTAACACCCCCTAACTTAAATATAATTTAAATAAATCTAATTAAAATTACTATCATTAACTAAATTATTCCTATTTAAAACTAAATACTTACCTATAAAATAAAGCCTAAGCTAGCTACAATATAACTAATAGTTACATTGTATCTAGCTTAGGGTTTATTTTTATTTTACAGGCAAGTTTGTATTTATTTTAACTAGGTATAATAGTTATTAAATAGTTATTAACTATTTAATAACTACCTAGCTAAAATAAATACAAATTGACCTGTAAAATAAAACCTAACCTAAGTTACAATAACACCTAACACTACACTACAATTAAATAAATTAACTAAATTAAATACAGTTAAATAAATTTAATTAAATTGGCTAAATCACAACAAAACCCCCCCACTAAATTACAGAAAATAAAAAACAAATTATGTATCTTTAAACTAATTACACCTAATCTAATAGCCCTATCAAAATACTCCCCAAATAAAAAACACCCTAGCCTAAAATAAACTATCAATAGCCCTTAAAAGGGCCTTTTGCGGGGCATTGCCCCAAAAAAAATCAGCTCTTTTACCTGTAAAAAAAAATACAAACAACCCCCCAACAGTAAAACCCACCATCCACACAACCAACCACCAAATAAAACCCTAACTAAAAAAACCTAAGCTCTCCATTGCCCTGAAAAGGGCATTTGGATGGGCATTGCCCTTAAAAGGGCATTTATCTCTATTACGGCCCAAAGCCCTAACCTAAAAAATAAACCCACCCAATACACCCTTAAAAAAATCCTAACACTAACCCCTGAAGATTCACTTACCGGGAGAAGTCTTCATCCAAGCGGCAAGATGTCCTCAAGGAAGCCGGCAGAAGTGGTCCTCCAGACGTGCAGAAGTGGTCCTTCAGACGGGCAGAAGTCTTCATCCAGACGGCATCTTCTATCTTCATCCTTCCGACGTGGATCGGCTCCATCTTCAAGACTTTCGGCGCGGAGCATCCTCTTTAAACTACATCTTCTTCGGAATGAATATCACTTTAAGTGACGTCATCCAAGATGGCATCCCTTAGATTCCGATTGGCTGATTGAATTCGATCAGCCAATCGGAATTAAGGTAGAAAAAATAATATTGGCTGATGCATAGGGCTCTTAGTGTCAGCCGTAAAGGATCAGCCCAGGATTCAACCCAACAGCTAGCGTGAAAAGTAAATCGCACGCTAGCACACTGAGAAATATCCAGGACGTGACCCACTCAGGTTTGTAATTATAAAGAAAAGGTTCCTTTAAACAGGCTTGAATAAAGCAAAAGAATAATGTTTCTTTAAGCAGGTTGGTAAATGATAGAAGTTCCTTTAAGTGGATTTGAGTAAAACAAAATATTAATGTCCCTTTAAACAAGTTAGCAACAAACAAAGTTAGATGTTCCTTTAAGCAGGTTTGAATAAAGCAAATGATAAATGTCCCTTTAGGCAGGTTAGTAATAAACAAAGTTAGTATTCCTTTAAGCAGGTTTGATTAAAGCAAATGTCTCTTTAAGCAGGTTAGCAACAAACAACGTTAGGTGTTCCTTTAAGTAGGTTTGAATAACGCAAATGTCTCTTTAAGCAGTTTAGCAAACAAACAAAGTTAGGTGTTCCTTTAAGTAGGTTTGAATAAAGCAAATGTCTCTTTAAGCAGGTTAGCAAACAAAGTTAGATGTTCCTTTAAGTAGGTTTGAATAAAGCAAATGTCTCTTTAAGCAGGTTAGTAAACAAACAAACGCCTAGATTTAGAGTTCTGCGTTAGCCGTCAAAACCAGTGTTAGGGGGTCCTAACGCTGGTTTTGTCCTACCGCTGGTATTTAGAGTCTTGTAGGTAAGGGTCTAACGCTCACTTTCAAGCCGCGACTTTTCCATACCGCAGATCCCCCTACGCCAATTGCGTATCCTATCTTTTCAATGGGATCTTTCTAACGCTGGTATTTAGAGTCTTGGCTGAAGTGAGCGTTAGAAATATAACGACAAGACTCCAGCTGCAGAGAAAAGCCAGGAGTTAAGAGCTTTCTGGGCTAACGCTGGTTCATAAAGCTCTTAACTACTGTGCTCTAAAGTACACTAACACCCATAAACTACCTATGTACCCCTAAACCGAGGCCCCCCCACATCGCCGCCACTCTATTAAATTTTTTTAACCCCTAATCTGCTGACCGCACACCGCCGCAACCTACATTATCTCTATGTACCCCTAATCTGCTGCCCCTAACACCGCCGACACCTACATAATATTTATTAACCCCTAATCTGCCCCCCCCAACGTCGCCGCTACCTACCTACAATTATTAACCCCTAATCTGCCGACCGGACCTCACCGCTACTCTAATAAATGTATTAACCCCTAAAGCTAAGTCTAACCCTAACACTAACACCCCCCAAGTTAAATATAATTTTTATCTAACGAAATAAAATAATTCTTATTAAATAAATTATTCCTATTTAAAGCTAAATACTTACCTGTAAAATAAACCCTAATATATCTACAGAATAAATAATAATTATATTGTAGCTATTTTAGGATTTATATTTATTTTACAGGCAACTTTGTATTTATTTTAACTAGGTACAATAACTATTAAATAGTTAATAACTATTTAATAGCTACCTAGCTAAAATAAATGCAAAAGTACCTGTAAAATAAATCCTAACCTAAGTTACAATTAAACCTAACACTACACTATCAATAAATTAATTAAATAAACTACCTACAATTATCTACAATTAAACCTAATGCTACACTATCAATAAATAAATTAAATACAAATACCTACAAATAAATACAAATAAATACACTAACTAAAGTACAAAAAATAAAAAAAGAACTAAGTTAGAAAAAATAAAAAATAATTTACAAATATTATAAAAATATTACAACAATTTTAAGCTAATTACACATACTCTAAGCCCCCTAATAAAATAACAAAGCCCCCCAAAATAAAAAAATGCCCTACCCTATTCTAAAATAAAAATTGAAAAGCTCTTTTACCTTACCAGCCCTTAAAAGGGCCTTTTGCTGGGCATGCCCCAAAGAATTCTGCTCTTTTGCCTGTAAAAAAAACATACAATACCCCCCCAACATTACAACCCACCACCCACATACCCCTAATCTAACCCAAACCCCCCCTTAAATAAACCTAATGTCATGAGCGCTTCCGTTCATCGCCGTGTCGCCGCGGCTCCCGGAACTCCTCTGTGTCTCTGACGTCATGTTGCTTAGCAACATGACGCTTTCTCTCACACCCCTCTGATGACGGTTACGCTCCTGCCCTTTAAATCTCGGCGGGAGATCTGAATCTGGGCCCGTTTGTTTGTTTCCCTGGATTGTGAGTACCATATCAGTTTTATTCTTCTGTGTACCGACTTCTGCCTGCCTGACCAAGCCTCTTGCCTAATCCCTACTTGCTGATATTTGGACATTGACTTCTGCCTGCCTGACCTTGCCTGTAGCTATTACCCTTTTGCTGACACTTGGATGCCGACTTCTGCTTGCCTGACCCTGTCTTTTGCCTATACCTTTTGCTGATATTTGGATGCCGACTTCTGCCTGCCTGACCTTGCTTTGGCCTTTACCTTTAAACCTATTCTTTGTTAAACAAGACCTGCTTAAAGGGACATTTTACTTTTACAAGCTGCAAAAGAGAACTTTGCCTTTCTGTTTGTTATACACCTGCTTAAAAGGGACATTTACTTTTACAAGCTGCAAAAGAGAACTTTGCCTTTCTGTTTGTTATACACCTGCTTAAAAGGGACATTTACTTTTACAAGCTGCAAAAGAGAACTTTGCCTTTCTGTTTGTTATAAACCTGCTTAAAGGGACATTATACTTTTACAAGCTGCAAAAGAGAACTTTGCCTTTCTGTTTGTTATACACCTGCTTAAAAGGGACATTTACTTTTACAAGCTGCAAAAGAGAACTTTGCCTTTCTGTTTGTTATAAACCTGCTTAAAGGGACATTATACTTTTACAAGCTGCAAAAGAGAACTTTTCCTTTGTTTTACAAGCCTGCTAAAGAGGACCTTTTTCAGAAGCTTCAAAGTAAGAGCATTTCCTTTTTGTTCTTTGTACTACTTAAAGGGACGTTTTATCCTTTGTGGCTTTCCTGCATTCTGGAACAATATTCATTTTTGTTATCTTCTAATCTGCTTCCTGAGTGGGTCACGTCCTGGATATTTCTCAGTGTGCTAGCGTGTGCTTTCAATTCACGCTAGCAGTTGGGTTACATCCCGGATTGATTCCAGAGCGGCTGACATTACAAACGGGCCATAAAAATGGACCCCACTGAATTATCTATGGCCGTGGCTCACCAGGGACAGCTCTTGGGTTCTCATGCCACTCACTTGCAGTCTCTGGACACTAAACTTGATCAAATTACTGCTCTATTACAAAATTTGGTTGCTACCGCACCTCCCAATCCTAATCCCAATCCAAATCCGATTGAGGCATTACCTCCTCCGATTCCTAACAATCAGTCTCAGGTACAACTAAGTCCCAGGATTCCTCTTCCGGATAAATATGATGGGAATTCTGAAGAATGTAGAGGCTTTTTGAATCAATGCCGTCTTCATTTCCGAAATAGCCCTACTCTCTTTGCTACTGCCTCTTCTAGAATCACGTTTCTTATTTCCTTAATGAAAGGAAAAGCCTTGGCTTGGGTGTCACCTTTGCTAGAAAAGAATGATCCTATACTGTTGGATGTTGATACATTTCTATCTACATTCTCAAACGTATTCGATAAACCTGGAAGGTCATCCGCTGCTGAAGCAACTCTCCTGGATTTACGTCAAGGAAATCAACCAGTCTCTCAATATGCAATTGAGTTCCGCACCCTTGCCTCTGAAACCACTTGGAATCAGGGAGCACTCAGAGCCGCTTTCCGTAAAGGACTTTCTGAGCGTCTCAAGGATGAATTGGTGTATCGTGAACTTCCAGAGTCCTTAGAAGCCTTAATAAATCTCTGTATCTGTCTCGACGCCAGGTTTCGTGAACGCCAACAAGAAAAGGATAGAACACAGAGGACTGCCACTCGAACTCCTTTTCGTTTAGCTCCTCGTTTTTCTAGTCCAGTCACTCCAGCCTCTCCTACTACTGATCAGGCTGAACCCATGGAAGTAGGAAGTATAAAATTAACTGAGACTGAACGCTTAAGAAGACGGACTCTTGGCTTATGTCTGTACTGTGGCCTTAAAGGACATTTATTAAGGGATTGTCCTACTAGGCCAGTAAAAGCCAGGGCTTAACTCTAGTCCAGGGAACTGAGTTAAGCCAAAATAGTGGTCATTCCCTATACAAGAAACTCTTTGTTCCAGTAACTCTTCTAATTGGACAAAAGAAGATCTATACCCAAGCCCTAATTGATTCTGGTGCTGGAGGTGTGTTCATTGACTCTACATTTGTTTCTACTCATTCTATACCCTTACTAAAGAAGGAGTATTCCATTTCAGTCTCTACGGTCAGTGGAGATCCTTTGGGTTCTGGATACATTCAGTTTTCTACTCAACCCTTAATCCTCACCGTAGGAATACTTCATTCTGAGACAATTTGTTTCGATGTCATTCCCACTCCGCAATTTCCCATTATCTTGGGATTACCCTGGCTCCAGATTCACAATCCCATTTTTTCTTGGACTTTCGGTGAACTCACTTCCTGGGGATCTACATGCCAGACTAAATGTCTTCAAGAGATTACTAAGTTACCACTCACTATTGCTCTCACAGTTGAAACTCCGGAATCCTTACCTATGCATTACCATGACTTTGTGGATGTCTTCTCCAAAAAAGAAGCGGAACGTCTTCCTCCTCATCGCCCTTTTGATTGTCCCATTGACCTCCTTCCTGGGGCTGCCTATCCTCGAGGCAAAACATATCCACTTTCTAAACCAGAAAACATGGCTCTGGAAGAATATATAAAAGACAATCTGGCTAGAGGATTTATTCGACCCTCCTCTTCCCCTGTAGGGGCTGGTTTCTTTTTTGTGGGAAAAAAGGATGGCGGATTAAGACCCTGTATTGATTATCGTGGATTGAATCAGATTACCATCAAGAACAGTTATCCTCTGCCCCTTATTCCTGAACTTTTTACTTATCTTCAGGGAGCCACCATTTTCACCAAACTCGACCTACGTGGTGCATACAACTTGATCCGTATACGCAAAGGAGATGAGTGGAAGACTGCCTTTAACACTCGATTTGGGCATTATGAATATTTGGTCATGCCCTTTGGGCTATGCAATGCTCCGGCGGTTTTCCAGCATTTTGTAAATGAGATCTTTCGTGATTTTTTGAATATTTTTGTTATCATATACCTGGACGACATCTTAATTTTTTCTCAGAACCACCAAGATCATGTGCACCACGTCAAGAAAGTACTTCAACGTCTAAGAGAATTCCATCTGTTTGCTAAACTGGAGAAATGTTCTTTCCATCAAAAAATCATACCCTTTCTGGGTTATGTAATATCGGCATCTGGATTCGAAATGGACCCTACTAAACTTTCTGCCATTTTGGATTGGCCTAGACCTGATTCTTTGAAGGCTTTACAACGTTTCCTAGGCTTCGCCAATTATTACAGAAAGTTCATCAAGAATTTTGCTACTATTACTTCTCCTCTTACTTCTCTCACAAGAAAAGGACAAAACTGTAAAGTATGGCCGTCTGAGGCTATAGAAGCTTTTGAATCTCTCAAAGAAGCTTTTTCCTCAGCTCCTATCCTTCGTCATCCAAATCCTGAGTTTCAATTTATTCTGGAGGTGGATGCTTCCTCTGTTGCTGCTGGAGCGGTTCTGTCTCAACGAATACCAGAGACTGGAAGGATTCATCCTGTTGCTTTTTTCTCTAAAAAATTCACTCCTTCCGAATTTAACTATGACGTAGGGAATAAAGAGTTGCTTGCCATCAAGATGGCATTGGATGAATGGAGACATTGGCTGGAAGGTACTTCTTTGCCATTTACTATACTTACTGATCATAAGAACCTTCTGTATCTCCAAACAGCCAAACGACTAAATTCCAGGCAAGCACGCTGGTCCTTATTCTTCTCTCGGTTTCACTATAATTTGTCTTACATACCTGGTTCAAAAAATATTAAAGCAGACGCACTTTCCAGACAATTTCAAGATACCCCAGTTCCTGAGTCTGGTACCATTCTCCAACCTCATGAAGTCATTGCCCAGTTAACAACTTCTTGGTTACAAGAATTACAGTCCGCTCAAGAGCGTCTTCCTTTGTCCTGTAAACCTCCCAATGGTTTACTCTTTGTTCCTGAACGCCTTCGTTCCAAGATTTTATTTTGGGCTCATGATAGTCCCCTTTCTGGACATCCTGGCATCAGTATTACCACTCGAAACCTCAAACAACATGTCTGGTGGCCTACACTCTCTCAAGATGTGAAGGATTACGTCTCAGTATGCACACAATGTGCCATGAACAAAACTCCACGCCAACTTCCTTCAGGATTACTCCAACCATTGCCTATACCTCACCAGCCTTGGACTCATGTATCCATGGACTTTATTACCGATCTTCCCTTGTCCACTGGGAACAATACTATCTGGGTGGTGGTCGACAGGTTCACTAAGACGGCTCATTTTGTACCCTTGCCAGGATTACCATCTGCCAAAAGACTCTCTGAACTTTTTATTCTACATATTGTAAGAATCCATGGATTTCCTCTTGATATTGTTTCAGATAGAGGGGTACAATTCGTTTCTCGATTTTGGAGGTCACTTTGTAAACATTTTGGTACTACTATATCTCTCTCTACTTCTCACCACCCACAATCGAATGGTCAGACTGAAAGAGTAAACCAGTGTCTTGAAACATATCTTAGACATTATGTGGATCATTATCATTCTAACTGGACTTCTTACCTTCCTTTGGCTGAATTGGCCCATAATGCCCGGTACAATTCCTCCCTTCAGACTTCTCCTTTTCATGCAGCTTACGGATATCAGCCTAGGACGTTCCCTTTGCATACTTCCTCCACAGTGAATCCTGCTTCTGATCTTACAGCCCGAAGATTAACTCGACATTGGCAGAAGATACATCGTATTCTTTCTGTAACTTCTAGACGTTACAAGTTCTTTTCGGATCTTCGACGGAAAAAGGCTCCCAAATATCGCCCTGGTGATAAAGTTTGGATTTCCTCTCGATTTCTTCGCCTGAAACAACCTTCTAACAAATTGGGACCACGATATGTGGGTCCTTTCCGAATACTGGGTCAGGTATGTTCCACTGCTTATCGGGTAGCTTTACCCAAGTCTCTCAAAGTCCATCCGGTATTCCATGTTTCTCTTTTAAAACCTGTGATGATTAACAGGTATTCTAAGCCTTTTTCTAAACCTCCACCGTTATTGGTGCATGGACATCCTGAGTTTGAGATCAGCCATATTCTAGATTCCAAATTGCGGGGCAAGAAATTGTATTATCTCATTCATTGGAAGGGTTATCCAGTCACGGAACGTTCTTGGGAACCTGCTCATCAAGTAAATGCTCCAATATTGGTCAAGACCTTCCACAAGACTCATCCTGATAGACCTGGTCCTGTCCCCCGGAGGGGCCCTTGAGGAGGGGGTGCTGTCATGAGCGCTTCCGTTCATCGCCGTGTCGCCGCGGCTCCCGGAACTCCTCTGTGTCTCTGACGTCATGTTGCTTAGCAACATGACGCTTTCTCTCACACCCCTCTGATGACGGTTACGCTCCTGCCCTTTAAATCTCGGCGGGAGATCTGAATCTGGGCCCGTTTGTTTGTTTCCCTGGATTGTGAGTACCATATCAGTTTTATTCTTCTGTGTACCGACTTCTGCCTGCCTGACCAAGCCTCTTGCCTAATCCCTACTTGCTGATATTTGGACATTGACTTCTGCCTGCCTGACCTTGCCTGTAGCTATTACCCTTTTGCTGACACTTGGATGCCGACTTCTGCTTGCCTGACCCTGTCTTTTGCCTATACCTTTTGCTGATATTTGGATGCCGACTTCTGCCTGCCTGACCTTGCTTTGGCCTTTACCTTTAAACCTATTCTTTGTTAAACAAGACCTGCTTAAAGGGACATTTTACTTTTACAAGCTGCAAAAGAGAACTTTGCCTTTCTGTTTGTTATACACCTGCTTAAAAGGGACATTTACTTTTACAAGCTGCAAAAGAGAACTTTGCCTTTCTGTTTGTTATACACCTGCTTAAAAGGGACATTTACTTTTACAAGCTGCAAAAGAGAACTTTGCCTTTCTGTTTGTTATAAACCTGCTTAAAGGGACATTATACTTTTACAAGCTGCAAAAGAGAACTTTGCCTTTCTGTTTGTTATACACCTGCTTAAAAGGGACATTTACTTTTACAAGCTGCAAAAGAGAACTTTGCCTTTCTGTTTGTTATAAACCTGCTTAAAGGGACATTATACTTTTACAAGCTGCAAAAGAGAACTTTTCCTTTGTTTTACAAGCCTGCTAAAGAGGACCTTTTTCAGAAGCTTCAAAGTAAGAGCATTTCCTTTTTGTTCTTTGTACTACTTAAAGGGACGTTTTATCCTTTGTGGCTTTCCTGCATTCTGGAACAATATTCATTTTTGTTATCTTCTAATCTGCTTCCTGAGTGGGTCACGTCCTGGATATTTCTCAGTGTGCTAGCGTGTGCTTTCAATTCACGCTAGCAGTTGGGTTACATCCCGGATTGATTCCAGAGCGGCTGACACCTAACACTAAGCCCCTGAAGATCTCCCTACCTTGTCTTCACCACGCCGGGTATCACTGATCTGTCGAGAAGAGGGTCCGAAGTCTTCATCCAATCCGGGCGATGTCTTCATCCAAGCGGGGGCTGAAGAGGTCCATCATCCGACTGAAGTCTTCTATCAAGCGGCATCTTCAATCTTCTTTCTTCCGGATCCATCTTCATCCCGCCGACGCGGAACATCCTTCTTCCCCGACGGACTAACGACAAATGAAGGTTCCTTTAAGGGACGTTATCCAAGATGGCGTCCCTTCAATTCCGATTTGCTGATAGGATTCTATCAGCCAATCGGAATTAAGGAATGAAAAATCTGATTAGCTGATGGAATCAGCCAATCAGATTCAAGTTCAATCCGATTGTCTTATCCAATCAGCCAATCAGATTGAGCTTGCATTCTATTGGTTGATCGGAACAGATGGTAACTATAATTTACTTTCCACTCTGATAACTTGTGTTCAAGCAATACTTTTACTCGAATGAGAAATCATTTCCTTCAACTTGTATTAAGAGCGCACAGATGCTTGCAATATACTTGCAGTGTGGATTTTACTTGAGCACAAACTATGCTAGAAACCTTGCACAAAATACCGCTCCACTAATCTTTATGGACACTACATCAAGGTCATGAATAGGGCTTTTTTGACAAGCCAATAATATAATATTTGGGTTTGTAAAACAATGGAAAAAACAGTGACTGTAAACAACTCCTTAGTGTGTTATCATATAAAAGGCTGCAAATAGTTGCATTTATTTAAAATGTTTTCCTCTAGGTCCATTTTCATGTATAAATTTGCATGACACATATTAGCTTGTGATATTAAGGATAGATATATTCCATTGCACATTCACTTTGCAAAGATTAAAGGAACACTGAAGTAAAAATTAAGCGTATATGATTCAGATAGAACAGTCAATTGTAAGCAACTTTCTGAATCACTTCCATTATCTAAATGTGCACAATCTTTTTATTTCCATAAATCTGATATTACATAAATATGATGCAGTTGGAAGAAAAATACAATTAACTTAAAAATTTGTCATAAAGAAATCTACTACTAATTTGTAATTCAAACTAAGTGCTTTTGCATTGTCATTTTAATATGGATTTATTGATTAGACTATTCTGTGTTTAGTGGTCCTTTAATAAGACAGTGGGGAGATGCAAAAGAAAGTTATGAAGAGTTGTTAAGGTCCTAATACAGTTCATTATTTTTGTGTTTTTAATATTTTAATCAGGTTGAATCACATTGCCAGTACACAACAAGCTATGTAAATTTATATTAATATTTCAAGAATCAATAACCACATTCAGTGCTTCTAAACTCTCATATATTTACAGACATCCAGGACCACGAAGCAATTCACGCTACTGTCTATAATAGATTTAGTTATCATTAGTGCAGTTGGAGAAGAGACATCTGTTATGCTTTAAGTTCTGTACTATTAATCATGATTATTACGCACATTCTATTTATACAAGACAAATATGTGTATGCACGATAAGGGTTCAAATGATTTTGTTTTTATCAAATATAATAAGATATATAATGGAAATAACTTTAATTTATAAGGAGGTTAGGAGCTAATGTCTAAAGAGTTAGGGCTCAAAAGCAGCATATGTTGCTTAGTACATTGAGGCCATGCTCCTTTGCTCCTTTTGTTTAGTTTGTGTAAGTATATCATAGTCTCATTATATTAGTAATTATTATTATTTTTATCAGTTGTTTAAAGTTATAATGCTCCAATATTTTATGCAGAGCTATATAAAGGTGCATTACATATACGGGCCATCCACCATCTTGTGAAAGCACATGGTAGCACAAGTTTACTGCACTTCATCTGAATGTTGAAAACGGTTTCTCTGCATTCAACTGTTACCCCACCTGTCTAAGCTGCTGTTTGTCTTCTTAAAGAGACAGTACCATTTGTTGCAAAACTTGAAAAAATGTCTAGACAAGGCTCTGAGCACTCTTTTATAGCCGAACCAACGCAGATACATCATGCCTCTGAACCCACAGACGTACAGGGAGCAGATCCTGCAGATATTGCTGAACAGAGTGTAAGACCCAAACGTACAATAAAACCGACACATAAACTCAGAGAAAACTATGAATTCAGTAGAGATGAGTTTTCCAGCAATCTGTCAGACCTATGGGACAGAATTTCACAATGCATGTCAGTTTTATCACACTTTAATGATCAACCAGCCAAATTGAGAGACTCTATAGATCACCTATCTGCTGTATATTAACGCTACCAGCGGCTGTCTTCAAAATACACTGCCTTCTTACAGGACTTTAATATAGAGGACTCTTCATCAGAACTGACTAGGACTGATGCACTGGACCAACATAGAGATCTCTTAGTGCAAATCGCTAAAGAAAAGGCAGAGTTCCGCATTGCTCAACTGCAGGAGACCAGATCTCATAGATCCACATCAACTAAGCTCACTGCACGTTCTTCTAGATCCTCTCGCTCCAGAAGTTCAACATTGAGCGACAAGCTAATAGAGGCCCATGCTGATGTGGAATCAAAAAAAGTGCAAAGCACCTTTACCAGAAGGGAAGCAGAGATGGAAGCTCTCCAAGCACAAATGGCTGCCCAGCAAACAGAGGTAAATTCCCAAATAAAAGTTCTGCAAATGGAAAATGAAGAAGCAGCAGCCCTAGCAAGGCTGAAAGTCCTTGAAAAAGCAATGGGAGAAAGTACTAATTACTAAACCCTAAAGTACTAAAGTACTAAACCCTCTTAAGAAATGTCGTGGGCTTAGGGCAAAGACTTTACAAGAGCGCAGGGAGATTCTCCAGAAACTTGGAGTATGCTACAGGTGTTGTGCTTCTTATTGTCACTTTGCTAAAGACTGTAAAGTTGTTAGAAAGTGCACAGAATGCAGTAGCGACAGACATGTTACAACTATGCATCCTACTCCACTTCCAGACAACCCACAGCAGCTAACTGCCTCCACCCCTGTCTCAATTCATGGCGGAGAGCAACAAAGTCGTGCTCCAGTCATAGCGAGTGTTTCCTCTGCATGCACAGAAGTCTGTGGAGAAGGCTTAGACTACAAATGCTGTGCCAAGGTATGTCTAGTCAAGATTTACCCACAGGATCAACCTGAGAAAGTTGCTAGGATGTATGCTATAATAGATGAACAGAGCAACAGATCCCTGGTTAAGCCTAAATTCTTTGAGATCTTCGGCATAGCGGGTCATGCAACACCGTATACTCTCAGAACCTGTTCTGGTCATGTAGAGGCCTTTGGCAGAAGGGCCAATGGATTCATGGTCTCTCATATCAAAGGAAACGCAGGTATACCCCTACCAACATTAGTTGAGTGTGACCAGATACCAGACAAAAGGGAAGAGATTCCTACTCCAGAGGCTGCCTATCACCATCCTCACTTATGGCACCTTGTTGATGAGATTCAGGCAATGGACATTGTAAGATTTTAATGTGTATAAATGTAGTATTGCTGTAGTTATAGAAAAATGGCATTATTACAGTTATAAAGAGGTTAATATGTTCTGTTTACTATTTTAAAACATCAGGCATGGAGCAATGCTGAGGTAGCCAGTTTACGTATACCAAGAGTTAAGATCATATATGGGTAGAGAAGTTTGCTGTAGGTAGCAAAAGCTTACAATAGGGTAGAGCACCTTATTTGGAATAGAGCCAAAAGTATATGGTCAGCATTCTTAAAGGGTATAAAGGTTAGGAGAAAGGAGAATAGACAGAGTTCATCTTTGAAAGGAAAACATCAACAGCTGTAGCCGGGACTCCCACAGGAAACAAACGGGGTAATATTCATTTATGTATTATTTCTCTGTTAAATTGTTTTTATGTGTTTAACCTTGTAAACAGTAACATGTAATCTTGTTATTTATCTGTTCTTTAATAAATGTGTGATGGTTTAAATAGTTGAAGGTAGTATGGTTGTCTGTTTCTGGAGGGTTTCAAAGATATACAGTACGGTATATGAAATTCGTTTGTACAGGGCCGATTATTAATATATTTATATATTAATTTTTAGACGTGAATGGTTTTTAACATAAGATCCTTTGGTTAGTTAAGAGTAATATCTTACATTTTGGCGGCAGCAGGTAGGAGATTTGTTAAGATTCGTGTTCACAACAGATAGCTTTATTTTTAGGTTTTGTTAAAGAGAGATAGATTACTTGTGCTGAAGAAGTAGCTAGCATTCTTTAGATGAGTAATTGTTTATAACATTCACAAGGTTAAAAGGTTATTGAGCTGTATTTGGGAAAAATCGCTTCAGTTAAAAAACAGAATGAAATTTTAAACTATAGTGAAGGAGTTTTTAATCCATGTTCTAATGTGCAAGAGTATGTTAATAAATCTATTGACATTAAGATATTTTCCAAGTCTGAGGGAAAGAAAGCATTAATGTTTAGTGCATACAAAATAGCAGGAAATTATTCTAAAGTAACTGGAGAATTGCAGGATTTACAAAGACAGTTAACTGAGGTGAAGTGTCGGAATGAATCTTTAAAAAATACTTCAGCTGTTTCTTTTAGTCAGGAAACTAGCGAAGCTTTGTTGACAAATAGAGAATTGAGTGCAGAGATTGGGTCTTTACAACAAATGTTACTTGATGCTTATGGAGCAATACAAGGTTTAAAACATTCAGGGCAAGTGTGTGTACCTGAGGATCATTCTAAATGTCATGAAATTATTAATGATTTACAAATAAAACTGGGTCAAAGAAATGCATTAATCGCTGCATGCAAAATACCAGTTAATTGTGTAAAGTCAGAGTGTGTGAGTGACAAAAAGAATGTGGAGAATGTAAAGATGGCATCAATTCTAGGTAAGGAACAGTTGGATGAAGAGAGAAAGATCATTTCATGTACTAAAATTAACCAGTCTTTGTCTAGCACAGAAATTGCTACATTAAATAAAGAACTAGGACAGTTTAAATTAAGCGATGATCCCTTAGATGTTATGATTAGGTTATCACAATTTGAAAGAATACACAAAGAATTGCAAACAAATGATATATGTGATATAATTGTAACAAGTATGGATGATGCACTAAAAGCAAGCATGCCTTCACATGTTTTTCTTAGACCAAGAGTTAAACATCAGTTAGTGCATGAGTTACTAAAAACATTAGGAATTGATGAAATAGATGCTCATTCATCTTATGGAAATTGCAAGCAGAGAAAGAATGAATCAGTGCAAGGATTTGCTGATAGACTGTTTGAAATTTATAAACTAACTTTGCCTGAAAATACTGAAGTAGATCATAACAATAAAATATATAAGCATGAGATAAACTGCAGTAATCCAGAAATTATAAAATTGGTTGGTTTGACTGTGTCTTCAAGTAACATTTTTAACAAAATAATTGAATGTCTAAAAAGAGCAGAGTTGTGTAATGAAACTAACAAGGGAATAAAACAGAGAATGTCTGCAGTTGGAAAGCCATTCCCAGATAACAGAGAATGTACTAAAATCATTTCTAACAAGAAAATATTGATAAAATTGAAGTATTATCTTTGTAAAAAATGGAGACATATTAATGCTAAATTTGTACAAAGATACAATACTGTTGTAGCAACATCTGCTGAACAATTTGAAACTAGATACAAATTGGAAAATCTAAAAAAGGAACTGGAAAGAGTTAAATTAATTCAAATTACAAATAAAATTACCAGTTCTGAAAATGGGTAAAAAGGGATAATTGCCTCCAAATCTTGTCTGGAGTGAGGTTCAGACGTAATGTATATAGTTGCCCAGTTTTTAAAGGAGTCATGAATGGGGGCTCATGATGGAATGTATTTTTAATAAATCCTGGTGTACCTATATTCATTATTTATACCTCACAAAAAAACCTCAATCTAATCCATTGTTTGTAGGGGGAAAAACAAATTGTGTTGCAAGTTTTTCAAGGTTCATATAAAGATGTTATAAAGCTAAAAATGATATGAATTTAATTGATAATGGTATTTTGAATTAGAAGATTATTTAGTGAATTTGTCTGATGAAATGTCAATTTTGGGTTATAAATTTCTCACAAAATATAATGTTTTACTTTATTATGCTAATGGTAAAATGTAGTTTAATACAGATGATAAACATTGTGTTATTTCTGTTTCACATTATGTTTATAGTCTAAAGAAACATGACAAGTTATGTTTACTTGTACATACAAATGCTAAGGTTACAAATATTTTGCAGCAGTTTGCACATGCATTTGCTAAACATAAATATGATTTGGGAAATTGCAAGAGGAAGAGTTTATCACAGGAAATGTACATTTAGCTATAAAAGCAATATCCATATAAAGTGAGCCATATGTACAGCAAATAATATATTATTTGAATAAGGTGTATTGAGAAAATGTAAATCTGTTACTAATTTTAATATTTAGTTTATACAGAAACCTAATGGAAATTGGCGTTTAACAATTGATTAAGGTAAATTACATCCAGTGACATCTGCCTAGGCATCAAGGGGTCGATCCGATAAAAATCGTCGCCCGCAAAAGCCGGCGACGCCAAGAATTGCGCGGATTTGGTATCCTATATACGGCGTAAGCTAGAAGTTACGCGCGTATATTTCTGCCGTCGCCCGCAGTTTTTTGGGCTATAGGCAGGTATACCAAACCCGCGCAGTTTGGTATCCAATATGCAGCGTAAGGACTTACGTGGCGAAAATGGAGAAAACTTACTCCATTTTCACCTCGCCACAAAAAGCAGCCGTAAGAAGCCTTACGCTGACTATTGGAGCCCCGTAACTCCCTAAACTAGCTGCTAAAATAAACCTAACACCTAACGCATGCGCAATGTCTATCTCCCTGTCAACCGCGATCTTCTAAAATAAACCTAACACCTAACGCATGCGCAATGTCTATCTCCCTGTCAACCGCGATCCCCCCCCCCCCCCCAAATCCCTAATAAAGTTATTACCCCCTAAAACGCCGCTCCCGGACCCCGCCGCCATCTACATAAACTAACCCCCTACTGTGAGCCCCTAAAACCGCCGCCATCTACCTTATCTATCCCGTAATCTGACCCCTTACACCGCCGCCACCTATATAAAAATTATTAACCCCTAATTTAATCTACCTACCCCGCCGCCAGCTATGTTATCTATATTAACCCTAAGTATATTATAGTTAATATAGTTATTACATTATATATATTAACTATATTAACCCTAATTATATTAGGGTTAATATAGTTAATATAGTTACTATAGTATTTATATTAACTATATTAACTCTATCTAACCCTAACACCCCTAACTAAATTTATATTAAATTAATCTAATTAATTTATAAACTAAAATATTCCTATTTAAATCTAAATACTTACCTATAAAATAAACCCTAAGATAGCTACAATATAATTAATAATTACATTATAGCTATGTTAGGGTTAATATTTATTTTACAGGTAAATAGTTAATTATTTTAACTAGGTATAATAGATATTAAATAGTTATTAACTATTTAATATCTACCTAGTTAAAATAATTACCCAATTACCTGTAAAATAAATCCTAACCTAAGTTACAAATACACCTACACTATCAATAAATTTAATAAACTACAAACATCTATCTAAAAATACAATTAAATTAACTAAACTAAATTACAAAAAAAAAACAAACACTAAATTACAAAAAATAAAAAAAAGATTACAAGATTTTTAAGCTAATTACACCTATTCTAAGCCCCCTAATAAAATAATAAACCCCCAAAATAACAAAAATTCCCTGCCCTATTCTAAATTAAACAAATTTCAAAGCTCTTTACCTTACCAGCCCTTAAAAGGGCCTTTTGTGGGGCATGCCCCAAAGAATTCAGCTCTTTTGCATTCAACAAATACAATCACCCCCCCCCCCATTACAACCCACCACCCACATACCCCTATTCTAAACCCACCCAAACCCCCCTTAAAAAATCCTAACACTACCCCCCTGAAGATCTCCCTACCTTGTCTTCACCACACCGGGCCGAACTCCTGATCCGATCCGGGCGATGTCGTCCTCCAAGCGGCAAAGAAGAAATCTTCCTCCGGCGACGTCTTCCTCCAAGCGGCAGCAAAGTCTTCATTCTTCCGGCGGCATCTTCAATCTTCTTTCTTCGCTCCGCCGCCGCGGAGCATCCATCCCGGCCGACTGCTAAACTTGGAATGAGGTACCTTTAAATGACGTCATCCAAGATGGCATCCTCCGAATTCCGATTGGCTGATAGGATTCTATCAGCCAATCGGAATTAAGTTAAAAAAATCTGATTGGCTGATTGAATCAGCCAATCAGATTCAAGTTCAATCCGATTGGCTGATCCAATCAGCCAATCAGATTGAGCTCGCATTCTATTGGCTGATCGGAACAGCCAATAGAATGCGAGCTCAATCTGATTGGCTGATTGGATCAGCCAATCGGATTGAATTTGAATCTGATTGGCTGATTCAATCAGCCAATCAGATTTTTTTAACTTAATTCCGATTGGCTGATAGAATCCTATCAGCCAATCTGAATTCGGCGGACGCCATCTTGGATGACGTCATTTAAAGGTACCTCATTCCAAGTTTAGCAGTCGGCCGGGATGGATGCTCCGCGGCGGCGGAGCGAAGAAAGAAGATTGAAGGTGCCGCCGGAAGAATGAAGACTTTGCTGCCGCTTGGAGGAAGACGTCGCCGGAGGAAGATTTCTTCTTTGCCGCTTGGAGGACGACATCGCCCGGATCGGATCAGGAGTTCGGCCCGGTGTGGTGAAGACAAGGTAGGGAGATCTTCAGGGGGGTAGTGTTAGGATTTTTTAAGGGGGGTTTGGGTGGGTTTAGAATAGGGGTATGTGGGTGGTGGGTTGTAATGGGGGGGGGGTGATTGTATTTGTTGAATGCAAAAGAGCTGAATTCTTTGGGGCATGCCCCACAAAAGGCCCTTTTAAGGGCTGGTAAGGTAAAGAGCTTTGAAATTTGTTTAATTTAGAATAGGGCAGGGAATTTTTGTTATTTTGGGGGTTTATTATTTTATTAGGGGGCTTAGAATAGGTGTAATTAGCTTAAAAATCTTGTAATCTTTTTTTTATTTTTTGTAATTTAGTGTTTGTTTTTTTTTGTAATTTAGTTTAGTTAATTTAATTGTATTTTTAGATAGATGTTTGTAGTTTATTAAATTTATTGATAGTGTAGGTGTATTTGTAACTTAGGTTAGGATTTATTTTACAGGTAATTGGGTAATTATTTTAACTAGGTAGATATTAAATAGTTAATAACTATTTAATATCTATTATACCTAGTTAAAATAATTAACTATTTACCTGTAAAATAAATATTAACCCTAACATAGCTATAATGTAATTATTAATTATATTGTAGCTATCTTAGGGTTTATTTTATAGGTAAGTATTTAGATTTAAATAGGAATATTTTAGTTTATAAATTAATTAGATTAATTTAATATAAATTTAGTTAGGGGTGTTAGGGTTAGATAGAGTTAATATAGTTAATATAAATACTATAGTAACTATATTAACTATATTAACCCGAATATAATTAGGGTTAATATAGTTAATATATATAATGTAATACCTATATTAACTATAATATACTTAGGGTTAATATAGATAATATAGCTGGCGGCAGGGTAGGTAGATTAAATTAGGGGTTAATCATTTTAATAGAGATGGCGGCGGTGTAAGGGGCTTAGATTAGGGGTTAATAATTTTAATATAGATGGCGGCGGTGTTAGGGGCTCACTTTAGGGGGTTATAGATATAATATAGCTGGCGGCGGGGTACGGGAGCGGCGGTTTAGGGGTTAATAATTTTATTAGGTTGCGGCGGGGTAAAGGAGCGGCGGTTTAGGGGTTAATAGCATTTTTATTGTTAGGCTAGTGAGGGGGGATAGCGGATAGAGGGTTAGACAGTGCGGGCTATGTTAGGGAGGCGTGTTAGACAGTGCGGGCTATGTTAGGGAGGCGTGTTAGACAGTGCGGGTGTTTTAGACTTTAGTCAGGTTTTATAGGCGCCGGCAGATTCTAACGTGGCGCAAGTCACTGGCGACGCCAGAAATTTGTACTTACGCAGATTTCTGGACATCGCTGGTTTGTGAGACTTACGGCACGTTAGCATCTGACGGCGACTTATATGGGATGGCTCGAGTTGCGAGCTGAAACTGCGGGCGACGCCGGTTCCCTCGCTTGCGCCGCAAACTGCGATCGATATCGGATCGCGCCCCAAAATGTCAGAAAGGTTCCTACTTTTTCCTTTATCCCTACAAATACAAAGTTTTATTTAAGCCTTGATATAGGAAACAGTTATTGGTTTGTACCTCTGCACCCAAAGTCACAATACAAGTTTGTCTTCAAGTGGAAAGAAGATCACATTATGTTTATGTCTTCCTGTGGTCCTGAACAATTCAGCAACAATTTTACATGAAAGGATGGCTGCTATTCTATCAAGATTGTCAAGACTATTAGCAATTATGCAATATGTTGATGATTTGGTATGTACTATAGAAACAGAAAAAGAACATTTTAAATTGCTTACAGAATTGTTGAAATTATTGGCAAATGCTGGACTAAAAGTGTATATAAAGAAGTGCCAATTTTTACAGACAACAGTGAACTTTACAGGAGTGACAATTTCATCTAAAAGAAAGACTCTAGATCAACAAAAGTGGATGTCATAAAAAGATTAAACATACCTGTGTCAAAGACTGTTTTAAGATCATTTTGGGATTATTCCAATACCAAAGAGACTTTATTCCAAAGTTTAAAGTTTTGGCTGGACCCTTGTATGACTTGCTAAAGAAAGAAAACATTTGAGAACCTAAAAAAGGATCAATACGATGGTGTTGCTTACACAGACCCCAGAAAAGTGTTTCAATTGGAAGTTACTACTTAAAAAAAAAGAAAAGAAAGACTTTATCTGCAGTGCTATGTAAAGAGAAGGTTGGAAAACTGAAACCAGTGACCTATGCATCACGACCTTTTGAAAATAACTGAAGAAAAGTATTCCTGTGTGAGGAACAGTTGTCAGTATTATGGACATAAGAACATTTTAAATAACATGATTTCAAAAAGTGTTATTGCAAAGTTCACATTTTCCTTTGAACTTACTGGTGAAACTAGGAAACAGTATAATTTCATCTGCAAGATTTTAAAGGTGGTGCTGATGCTAATGAAAAGAAAAATAGACATTAAAATAAAGGAAACAACTTTTGTTGCCAGCATGTTTGCTATATGAAGGTGAACTACATTTAAATAGTCACTTTTTTTGTGTTCTCTTTTTTCCTCTCAATCCAAGTTTAAATATTTTGGTGCAAAGTCTAGATATTTACTGTGATGGTTCTTTTTATCATAAGGATGGTAAAGTATATACAGGTTTTTCAATAATTTTACCTGATAAAATAGATATGCATTTATGTGAGATACATTATTCTCAATATTCTAAATTGGCTAATGTTTGTTGTACATTGGAACACTAAGCAGATATGGCTATTGACATTTATAATAATAGTGCATATGTGGTTAATACACTGACAATGCTTCCTTTGTATGTATATAATGGTTTTAAGTCATATGATGAAAAACCATTGGTACATACAAATCTGTTGAAGTATATTTCATATTTGCTAAATAAATGTAAATTGCCATATGCAATAATTAAAGTAAAAAGTTCATACTAAAAGTGATGAACATAATGAACAAAATAACTTAGCTGATGCTTGTGCTAAAAAGGCTGCAAAACAAGTAAAATTATGGGAGTTCAATGAGAAACCTGAGATTTCTGCAATTACATTAGAGAAATAAAATTAAAAAGATAAAATAGAAATAAAACAAATTTGGTGTCATTGCAAAATTCTTATATTTCTTATGTAAATATTAAAATAAAGGCATTTAGCAGGGAAACCTTTATCAATGCCAGTATCATGGGCAAATGACAAATTTATAAAATATGAAGAAAATGGAACTTAATGTGCTTAAATAAGTAAAATATGTTGTTTGTATTTCCAGTTGTTGTATTCCTTAAAGGGACAGTAAACACCAGAATTTTGTTGTTTTAAAAGATAGATAATCTCTTAATTACCAATTTTCCAGTTTTGCATAACCAACATAGTTTTAATTATACAAGTTTACCTCTGTAATTAATTTGTATATAAGCCTCAGAAGACTGCTCCCTTATTTCAGATCTTTTGATAGACTTGCAGTTTAGCCAATCAGAGCTGTCTTTATGGTAAATTCACGTGCATGAGCTCAATGTTATCTATATGAAACACATGAACTAATGCCCTCTAGTGGTGAAAAAATATCACAATGTATTCAGATTACAAGTGGTCTTCAAAGTCTAAGAAATGTAGATATAAACCTCATAGCTTTAGCTTTCAACTAAGAATACCAAAAGAACAAAGCAAAATTGGTGATACAAGTGAATTGGAAAGTTGTTTAAAATTACATGCCCTATTTTAAACATGAAAGTTTATTTTCCCTTTAAGAATGTGTAGATTAATTTTCAAAAATGTAATTTGCTTCCTATAGGCGGACATTATTCTGCAGATAGAACATGTGACAAAAATACAGAAGAATTTGTAATGGTGGCCACCAATGAAAGATATTTTTTGTTTTTTTCCAATATGTTCTAGAAATTTGCCTTGTCTGCAGTTTAATTTTTCAGTCAATATGAATCAATAATTATTAAGGTTTTTACTTTTCCCCATGACAAACCTTGGTTACAAATATAAATAGTTATTATTTTGTTTTGTTGGTTTTTACCTAAAATACTAGAAGAATACATGTATAGTTTAGTGGTATTAGATATATTCACAAAATGGATTGAGGTTTTTTTCCAAAAACAAATCAAGTAGTTTTTATAGTTGCATAGGTTATTTATTTGAGCTTTTCTATAGATGGGAATGCCATTTGTAGTAGAAAGTAATAATGAGCCTGCATTTAGTGGAAAAATATTTCAAGGAAATTAATTAATCATTGGGAATTAAGCATAAATTATATTGCTTATAAACTGCAATCATCAGGAGCAGTAGAAAGGGGTAATAAATACTATAAACAATTATAAACTAAAATTTGTAGTATTAAACTTTCAACATGGAAAAAAATGTTACCTTTATGTTCAATGACCATAAGATATATCCTACATTCTACTACAGGTGTCAGGCCATATCAAGTAATAACTTGTAGATTGAATAACACACTTGGAAGGATTTTACTTTCAATTGCTACATCAAATGTACAAGGGGCAATAATAAAAATTTGGATAAAAACATAAATTATGCTTACCTGATAATTTTCTTTATATCTATGAAGAAAATGAGTATCACAGCATATTGACAAGGTAAATATGTTGGTAGCTCAAAATATTGTAAGGAGTAAAAGCTCAAATAAAAACATATTTTAACAAAATGTTAGATCTTTTTAATGTAATAGTTTTAGTAATGATAATGAGATTTTATGTCTAAAAAAAAAGTCACTCATTTGTTCCTAAAATGGCTTGTTCTTTTTGTATTTTGGATAAAGATAAACTTATTGTTTTATTTCTTTGAAATAATGAATAAGAAAACAAAAAACTTTTTTAGATGATATTATATTAAACAATTTTAAAAATATATGAATTAACAGATACTGCATTTGATTTTTCTTAGAAAGAATCTGAAGAAATACCAAAAAGATGACAACCTATCTTCAAGTTGGGAAAATCCATGTCCTAATGTTGTTATGACTGATTATGGAGGGTTTTGCGGGACGAAATTCTTTTGCATTTTCAGAGGACTGCATGGGTATTTTGGGTTTGACTCAGACAACTTCAAGATGGAAATCGTGATTTTGGTATCAAAATCAATGTAACTGAACTAGTTTTGGAAGATGATCAACAACAGCAAAATAAACATTATGATCCTGAATGTATTAACATAGCATTGGGCAAAGGATCCAGTCTAATGTTACAAAGTTATACAGAATGGGTTAAATGTGGCAAAGAAACATCTATTTTTAAGTTTGTTTTTGCAAAATATAAAAGTCAAGGACAATGACATTATTTTGGGAACAAAAGAACGTTACAACATCCGATTGTACGATTTTACTTTAAAAATGTTAATTGTTGTTAAATGTATAATTATTTCGTTTATGTTAATTTTGTATAAAGAGAATAGTTTATAGAGTAATGTGCTAAACCTTACCGTTACACTATAAGGCCTAGCAAAGGGGTGGAATGTAAGATTTTAATGTGTATAAATGTAGTATTGCTGTAGTTATAGAAAGATGGCATTATTACAGTTATAAAGAGGTTAATATGTTCTGTTTACTATTTTAAAACATCAGGCATGGAGCAATGCTGAGGTAGCCAGTTTACGTATACCAAGAGTTAAGATCATATATGGGTAGAGAAGTTTGCTGTAGGTAGCAAAAGCTTACAATAGGGTAGAGCACCTTATTTGGAATAGAGCCAAAAGTATATGGTCAGCATTCTTAAAGGGTATAAAGGTTAGGAGAAAGGAGAATAGACAGAGTTCATCTTTGAAAGGAAAACATCAACAGCTGTAGCCGGGACTCCCACAGGAAACAAACGGGGTAATATTCATTTATGTATTATTTCTCTGTTAAATTGTTTTTATGTGTTTAACCTTGTAAACAGTAACATGTAATCTTGTTATTTATCTGTTCTTTAATAAATGTGTGATGGTTTAAATAGTTGAAGGTAGTATGGTTGTCTGTTTCTGGAGGGTTTCAAAGATATACAGTACGGTATATGAAATTTGTTTGTACAGGGCCGATTATTAATATATTTATATATTAATTTTTAGACGTGAATGGTTTTTAACATAAGATCCTTTGGTTAGTTAAGAGTAATATCTTACAGACATGAATGCTGAAATCTTGGTCCTGCTAGGAAGAGACATTCTCAGAGTACATAAAGTACGCGAGCAGTGCGATGGACCTGACAATGCCCCTTATGCACAAAGACTGGATCTAGGCTGGTTGATAGTGGGCGATGTATGCTTGAATAGTATGCGTACGTCATCTGAGATCCACTCCTTCAAAACTTACATATTAGGAAATGGACATGCATCCCACTTCAAACAGTGCTCTCATCATTATGAAGTAAGGGAGAAGCCTCCTGACATCATCCAAATACCCGATGTTACTCCTATACTTTGTGACGACAATCTGGGTACCACAGTGTTTTGTACTACAAGTGATGACAACAAAATAGCCTTGTCAGTTGAAGACAGAGAATTCATCAAAGTTATGGACAAAGAATTCTTCAAGGACACGTCTAACAACTGGGTTGCACCATTGCCTTTTCGTGCTGCAAGGGTCAAACTCCCAAACAATCGTGAACAGACGTTATCCAGATTCAACTCACTTCAACGAACACTAAAGAACAGGCCTGAAATGAAGGACCATTTCATTGCCTTTATGGAAAGAATCTTTGACAATGATCATGCCGAACCAGCTCCACCACTTCAAAAACTCCAAGAGTGCTGGTACCTGCCTTTCTTCGGAGTGTATCATCCACGTAAGCCAAAACAAATCAGGGTAGTGTTCGACTCCAGTGCCAAGCATCAAGGCTTATCCCTGAATGATGTTCTTCTCACTGGTCCTAACCTAACCAACAACCTTGTAGGTGTACTTATGAGGTTCAGAAGAGAGATAGTTGCCATAACTGCTGATATTGAACAAATGTTTCATTGCTTCATTGTACAAGAAGACCATATGAACTTCCTAAGGTTTCTGTGGTACCGTGACAACAACATGGACAATGAAATGATTGAGTACCGCATGAAGGTGCATGTTTTCGGAAATAGCCCTTCACCTGCTGTTGCAACATACGGTTTACGAAGGACTGCTCTTGATGGAGAAAAAGGAGTACGGGGTGGATGCTCGACACTTCGTTGAGAGAGACTTCTATGTTGATGATGGACTTAAATCTTTACCTGTAGATGGAGAAGCCATATATTTGCTCCAAAGGACACAAAGTATGCTTTCTGAGGCTAACCTCAGACTACACAAGATTGCTTCAAATAGTGTTGCTGTTATGAAGGCCTTTCAACCTGGCAACCAGGCCACAGGGTTTAAAGACTTAAATCTGGGAATGGACATTCCACCTGTACAGAGAAGTCTGGGCATACAGTGGAACTTGTTAAAGGACACCTTTAAGATGCAGATAAGCCATTTACCAAACGTGGTGTTCTGTCGGTGGTGAACAGTCTATACAATCCACTGGGATTTGTGGCCCCCATCACCATACAAGGTAAAGCCCTATTGAGACAGCTCTCAGAGAAAGAAAGATTGGGATGCTCCACTACCAATAGACAAGCTTTCAAGGTGGGAGTCCTGGAAACATTCTCTACATGTCTTAGATGGAATTTGTATACCACGTTGCTACACTTCAGCTTCCCTTGCTACAAGTCAGAGAAAAGAGCTTCACATTTTCTCAGATGCGTCTACTGAGGCCATAGCAGCTGTTGCCTACCTCAAGGTAAGAGACTCTTCTAATCAAACCCATATAGGGTTTCTGTTTGGGAAAGCTAAGTTAGCTCCTAAGCCTGAACACACAATTCCCAGGCTTGAACTTTGTGGGACCGTGCTAGCTGTAGAAATAGCAGATTTCATTCTGCGGGAGCTAGACATTCAGATAGACGACGTCAAGTTCTACACAGATAGCAAAGTTGTTCTGTGCTACATATACAACCAGACTAAATGTTTCTATGTCTATGTCAGCAACCATGTAGAAAGAATCAGGAAATCATCTAAGCCCAAACAATGGTATTATGTTCCATCTGAAATTAATATTGTAGATCATGCCACCAGGCCGGTGTCTGTAAGTGTCTTTGCAAATTCTTCTTGGTTAACAGGCCCTGAATTCCTGCTGGATCATCCAGAAGAAACCACAGCTGATGTCTTCAGTCTTCTAGAACATGACAATGATCCAGAGATTCATACTGAAGTAAAAACCCTTGTCACCAGAACTGAGCAAAGATTCATCTTGGATTGTCAACGCTTTTAACGTTTCTCCAAGTGGACAAGGCTTGTACGTACCATTGCAAGGTTAGTCCACATTGCACACAACTTTCACACAAAGCCCACAGATGCTCACTGTCAAGGTTGGCACGTGTGCCAAAGGTTTCTTTCTGCAAAGGATATTGCTAAAAGTGAACTGTTCATAATACGCAGTGTACAACAAGATGTCTTTGGCTCAGAAAGTAAATGTATCCGTGACAAGAGGAGCATTCCAAAAAACAGTCCAATAGCTAACCTGAACCAATTCATTGACGATGATGGCATGTTAAGGGTTGGAGGACAATTAAACAAGGCTAAGTTGGGAGGTCAAGAACAGAATCCTCTTATTATACCCGCTCGCAATCATATCACCACTTTGCTCATACCATGAAGGGGTTAAGCACCAAGGTAGACATTTCACAGAGGGTGCCATAAGAGCTGCAGGCCTTTGGATTATAGGAGCAAAAAGACAGATTACAGCTACACTGCATAGCTGTGTTCAGTGCCGTAAACTAAGAGGTAAACATCAGCAACAACAAATGTCAGATTTCCCAGCTGAAAGGTTAAGTACTGACCCACCTTTCACTCATGTTGGTTTGGATGTCTTTGGACCATGGATGGTAAAAGCCTGCAGAACTCAAGGTGGCCAAGCAAATAGCAAACGATGGGCAGTGCTGTTCACTTGCATGAGTGTGCGTGCAGTACACATTGAAGTAATAGAATATATGGATGCCTCAAGTTTCATAAATGCTCTAAGGCGATTCCTTGCCATCAGAGGACCAGTCAAAACATTAAAATCTGACTGTGTAACTAATTTCGTTGGAGCCTGTCGAGAGCTACATCTCAACTTTAGGCCAATTCAAGACCTTTTAGCTGAAAAGGGCTGTACATGGATTTTCAATCTTCCTCATTCTTCCCATATGGGTGGCTCTTGGGAGAGAATGATAGGTATCACACGTAAAATACTGGACTCCATGCTTATGGACTTGAAATCCACAAGACTCACCCATGAGATTCTAACCACCTTCCTGGCAGAAGCATCTGCCATAATCAATTCAAGACCACTTGTTCCAGTGTCTGTAGATCCAGAGGCCCCAACTCTCCTCACTCCAGCTACTCTTCATACCCAGAAGCTTGGGTCTGTTCCTGTTCCCCCTGGAGACTTTAAAACAGGAAATCTGTGTTACAATCAGTGGAAGCGAGTACAACACCTTGCCAACTGCTTCTGGAATCGTTGGAAGATGGAGTATCTCTCTACTCTGCAATAAAGAAAAATGCTACGTTTTATGCTTTTTTGTATTTATTTGTATCATAGCACTGCTAACATTTTATTTGTAAGCCAAAGGTCTTTCTTTAGCTCAGAGAAAAATGTAGTCAGTTATAGTTGGCTTCAAACGGCAGTCTGTAGCTGAATAATACTGTCCTAGATTTACCATATTTGTCAACAGTTTATTTTACTCCTTAGAGAATTTGAAGCTATGAAAATTAGTATTTTCTCAGCACTCAGATCAATATATTATTTTTTACATGAAACATGACAATCATAAATGTGTACAACTGTGCACTTGGAAAAATTGTACCTCTTTCTACCGAATTGCAATTTGCAATGCAATATTTTATAATTTATATCCAGATTTTACCACTTCACTATGTGGAACAATGAGGGAACCACACATCTGTCCTCACTGTTCTATTAACCCCAATAATTTGCTGTGGACTAAAAAAGTAGGATTCACATATTACAAAAGTAATTAGCAGCTTGGACAGTGAGTGGAACTGATTTTTTTAAAAATAAACACGATCGCTTAAGCGCAATTGATTTTAACATGCATCGGGGATAGAGCGACTTCAGAAAACCGGTTAACTGTTACGCAAGACGAAAACAATTGTACAAAATACATCAAAGATACATTTAAATGTACAGTTTAAATCATAATAACACTATCTAATAAAAAATATTAAAAACAATTTCACAAGTTATGAGGTCTCAGGTGTATATTTATATGTTTGTACATATGTATTTATGTATTTATATGTGTATATATGTATTTGCAGACATATATACACATAAAACATATGTATACATATATAGACATATATATATATAAGTAAATTAGAGCCCTTTGCAGTCAAGTAGATGAAAACAAAAAAATCATATTTATGCAATAATCATTTTTAATAAAGTGTTTAACTGTCTATGCACTGTAAATATTTCATATTCCAATGTTTTTCACATAGAGAAATATGTTCTAAGTATTTATAAATAGATATTTCTATATATATTGGTTGTCTGTGCTACTTGACCCTGCCCATCACATCGGACTATTGACGTGTTACACACCGATGATGTTTGGCGGTGCTTTTTGAGGCAATACATATCTTCTGATTTGAGGAGACTTTTTTGGCGTTCTGAATTTCACTTTGGCTTTACTCCCACGTGAAAACAAATACGTGTTTGGAAACTCACTAATTTGTGGGTGTGTGTTTATTTGCTGGAAGTGGAACTTAACTATGTAACCAGTAATTCTTCTCTCGTATACCGCACTGTGGAAGGTTGGCTCATGGAAATGACCTTGTTTTGTAGAGAACTCTGCTAAAGCATCAACTAACTTGCTGCTACTAACACTACCTGATTCTGTGTATATGCCTGCTTAGATGTATCTGGCTATCTGTACCGGCTAATATTGGCTGACATTGTATATTATTCTGCCAATTCATGTTTATGTATGCCTCATACATTAAGGTTACTACGATCCTCTTAGATCCCTATATACGAACCTGCCCAGGCCTGTCCTCCTTGGCTATTTGCTAGGGGGTTCTGTGTGCAGCTGGGGTGTAGTGGATCTGTAAGTCTGTTACTGCCAATGTAAAATAATATATGGGCCCTTGCTAGTCACGTGACCTAACTTGAATTGTTTTTACTACTATATGTGTTGGTTTTGCACTGTACTCATTGACATGTTGTGTATATTAGGTATTCTGCCTACTTAGTGCCTTAATATATGAGGACATAATTAAACTCTGATGCATTTTGCATTTAAAAGAGTGCTGTATTCCATATCTATATACAATGATCATTTATCATGATGTGTCCTTTCTCTCCTCTTATAGTTATTTTGTTATATTTAAATTTATAGGGTTTTCACCATTTGGCATTATACATGCTTATATTTTGATATTCTTCCTATGAACTTGCATACTTATATCAACCTAGTGTCCTCTTATTTAGTCCTACAATGTAAAGTAGTGAGTGTAAAAATTGAGCCCAAAGTGTCAATATTTTGTGTGGCCACCATTATTATCCAGCACTGCCTTAACCCTGTGCATGGAGTTCAACAGAGCTTCACAGGTTGCCACTGTTCTCCTCCATGAAGACATCACAGAGCTAGTTGATGTTAGAGACCTTGCGCTCCCCCACCTTCCATTTGAGGATGCCCCACAGATGCTCAATAGGGTTTAGTTCTGGAGACATGATTAGCCAGTCCATCACCTTTACCCTCAGCTTCCTTAGCAAGGCAGTGGTCGTCTTGGAGGTGTGTTTGGAGTCGTTATCATGCTGGAGTACTGCCCTGTGGCCCAGTCTCCGAAAGAAGGGGGATCATGCTCTGCTTCAGTATGTCACAGTACATGTTGTCATTCATGGTTCCCTCAATGAACTTCAGCTCCCCAGTGCTGGCAACACTCATGCAGACATTTCGACTTAGGGGTGTACTCACTTTTGTTGCCAACAGTTTAGATATTAATGGCTGTGTGTGGAGTTATTTTGCAAATTTACACTGTTATACAGGCTATACACTCAATACTTTACATTGTAGCAAAGTATCATTTCTTCAGTGTTGTCACATGAAAAGATATAATAAAATATTTACAAAAATGTGAGGGGTGTACTCACTTTTGTGAGATACTGTATATATACTTTATATATACATATATATATATATATATATATATATATATATATATATATATATATATATACACAGTATATATATGAATTTATTTATGCCTATATTTATATTCATATATATTTATAGGTATAAATATATATATATATATATATTGCACCAAAAACCATCAGATATGTATAGAAATATGCATTTATGAATAAATAGAACATATTCTAATATTTTATGTCAGGTTAGCGCAATGCGATCGGGTTTGTGCACAAGTAGAGTTTTATGTTTTTTCCACTTTTTGCTCTCCATTGACTACTATAGAGAAATACATTAAAGTAGTCACATTATTTTGGCTTCAGCTTTTTGTGTACATTGGGTAAGCATGTGAGCAAAAACGTTTTACTTTCAACTAGTAATACGCGCGCAAAAAGCTTACTGCTATTGGAGTTAGCATGCAAGTGGGAGCGACATATAGTGCTGCATTCCTAAACTAGCCCTAAATAAGAAGAGTTAAATGTCTTGGTTCTGACAGTGTACAACAAAATTTATTAGGCAACAAAAAAACAAAGAAACTATGGGCACAGAAAATGTTAAAATAGTGCAGCTTTAATCTAAAGAAAATTACACAAGAAGAGGAAAGTTTGAACTTCACGCAAGAAAGATAAAACAGTGGCAAGTGGTTCTCAAAAAGCAGACAAGTAAAAGCAATTATAAGTCTTCTAGTGGAAGGCGGTCAGCTCATTTACATTTGAAAAGAAAGCATAGATAAAGGTATGTGGATCGCATTTCAGAATCTTCGGCCTAGATTTAGAGTTTGGCGGTAGCCGTGAAAACCAGCGTTAGAGGCTCCTAACGCTGGTTTTAGGCTACCACCGGTATTTGGAGTCAGTCAGGAAAGGGTCTAACGCTCACTTTCCAGCCGCGACTTTTCCATACCGCAGATCCCCTTACGTCATTTGCGTATCCTATCTTTTCAATGGGATCTTTCTAACTCCGGTATTTAGAGTCGTGTCTGAAGTGAGCGTTAGAATTCTAACGACAAAACTCCAGCCGCAGAAAAAAGTCAGTAGTTAAGAGCTTTCTGGGCTAACGCCGGTTCATAAAGCTCTTAACTACTGTGCTCTAAAGTACACTAACACCCATAAACTACCTATGTACCCCTAAACCGAGGCCCCCCCACATCGCTGCCCCTCTAATAATTTTTTTTAACCCCTAATCTGCCGACCGCCACCTACGTTATACTTATGTACCCCTAATCTGCTGCCCCTAACACCGCCGACCCCTATATTATATTTATTAACCCCTAATCTGCCGCCCCCGCTATCGCTGACCCCTGCATATTATTATTAACCCCTAATCTGCCGTCCAAACGCCGCCGCCACCTACATTATAGTTATGTACCCCTAATCTGCTGCCCCTAACACCGCCGACCCCTATATTATATTTATTAACCCCTAATCTGCCCCCCTCAACGTCGCCTCCACCTGCCTACACTTATTAACCCCTAATCTGCTGAGCAGACCGCACCGCTACTATAATAAAGTTATTAACCCCTAATCCGCCTCACTCCCACCTCAATAACTCTATAATAAATAGTATTAACCCCTAATCTGCCCTCCCTAACATCGCCGACACCTAACTTCAAGTATTAACCCCTAATCTGCCGATCGGAGCTCACCGCTATTCTAATAAATGTATTAACCCCTAAAGCTAAATCTAACCCTAACACTAACACCCCCCTAAGTTAAATATAATTTAAATCTAACGAAATTAATTAACTCTTACTAAATAAATTATTCCTATTTAAAGCTAAATACTTACCTGTAAAATAAATCCTAATATAGCTACAATATAAATTATATTTATATTATAGCTATTTTAGTATTTATATTTATCAGATTGAGCTCGCATTCTATTGGCCGATTGGAACAGCCAATAGAATGCGAGCTCAATCTGATTGGCTGATCGGATCAGCCAATCGGATTGAACTTGATTCTGATTGGCTGATTCCATCAGCCAATCAGAATTTTCCTACCTTAATTCCGATTGGCTGATAGAATCCTATCAGCCAATCGGAATTCGAGGGACGCCATCTTGGATGACGTCCCTTAAAGGAGCCTTCATTCGTCGGTAGTCCCTCGGGCCAGCAGGATGTTCCGCGTCGGAGGTCTGCAAGATGAACATGGATCCGGAAGAAAGAAGATTGAAGATGCCGTTGATAGAACACTTCAGCCGGATCATGGACCTCTTCAGCTCCCGCTTGGATGAAGACTTCAGCCGGATCATGGACATCTTCAGCCCCCCGCTTGGGCTTGGATCAAGACATTGGAGGAGCTCTTCTGGATCGATCGGTGAACCTGGTATGGTGAAGATAAGGTAGGAAAATCTTCAGGGGCTTAGTGTTAGGTTTATTTAAGGGGGGTTTGGGTTAGATTAGGGGTATGTGGGTGGTGGGTTGTAATGTTGGGGGGGGGGTATTGTATGTGTTTTTTTTACAGGCAAAAGAGCTGAATTCTTTGGGGCATGCCCCGCAAAGGGCCCTGTTCAGGGCTGGTAAGGTAAAAGAGCTTTGAACTTTAGTAATTTAGAATAGGGTAGGGCATTTTTTTATTTTGGGGGTCTTTGTTATTTTATTAGGGGGCTTAGAGTAGGTGTAATTAGTTTAAAATTGTTGTAATATTTTTCTGATGTTTGTAAATATTTTTTTATTTTTTGTAACTTAGTTCTTTTTTATTTTTTGTACGTTAGGTAGTTTATTTCATTGTATTTATTTGTAGATATTGTATTTAATTAATTTATTGATAGTGTAGTGTTAGGTTTAATTGTAGGTAATTGTAGGTATTTTATTTAATTTATTGATAGTGTAGTGTTAGGTTTAATTGTAACTTAGGTTAGGATTTATTTTACAGGTAATTTTGTAATTATTTTAACTATTTTAGCTATTAAATAGTTCTTAACTATTTAATAGCTATTGTACCTGGTTAAAATAAATACAAAGTTACCTGTAAAATAAATATAAATCCTAAAATAGCTATAATATAAATATAATTTATATTGTAGCTATATTAGGATTTATTTTACAGGTAAGTATTTAGCTTTAAATAGGAATAATTTATTTAATAAGAGTTAATTAATTTCGTTAGATTTAAATTATATTTAATTTAGGGGGGTGTTAGTGTTAGGGTTAGACTTAGCTTTAGGGGTTAATACATTTATTAGAATAGCGGTGAGCTCCAGTCGGCAGATTAGGGGTTAATGTTTGAAGTTAGGTGTCGGCGATGTTAGGGAGGGCAGATTAGGGGTTAATACTATTTATTATAGGGTTAGTGAGGCGGATTAGGGGTTAATAACTTTATTATAATAGCGGTGTGGTCCGCTCGGCAGATTAGAGGTTAATAAGTGTAGGCAGGTGGAGGTGACGTTGTGGGGGGCAGATTAGGGGTTAATAAATATAATATAGGGGTCGGCGGTGTTAGGGGCAGCAGATTAGGGGTACATAGGGATAATGTAAGTAGCGGCGGTTTACGGAGCGGCAGATTAGGGGTTAAAAATAATATGCAGGGGTCAGCGATAGCGGGGGCGGCAGAATAGGGGTTAATAAGTGTAAGGTTAGGGGTGTTTAGACTCGGGGTACATGTTAGGGTGTTAGGTGCAGACGTAGGAAATGTTTCCCCATAGATAACAATGGGGCTGCGTTAGGAGCTGAACGCGGCTTTTTTGCAGGTGTTAGGTTTTTTTTCAGCTCAAACAGCCCCATTGTTTTCTATGGGGGAATCGTGCACGAGCACGTTTTTGAAGCTGGCCGCGTCCGTAAGCAACTCTAGTATCGAGAGTTGCAGTGGCGTTAAATTATGCTCTACGCTCCCTTTTTGGAGCCTAACGCAGCCATTCTGTGAAGTCTCAATACCAGAGGTATTTAAAAGGTGTGGCCATAAAAAAGCCAGCGCTAGCTACGCGGGTCGTTACCGACAAAACTCTAAATCTAGGCCTTCATTAGCATTCACAATTAAAAAATAAACTATTGCCTAGATTACGAGTATTGCGCTATAGAAGGTGCGAAATGAACGCAACAAAAGTTGCGTTATTTCACCCCCCCATAGCGCTGCCATTACAAGTTTCTGAAAAACCTCCTTGTGTGTGCGATATGGTGGCGTTAAGCTCCATACCACACCAAATCCCAGGGCTGACAATATGTGCTTGTGCACGCTTTCCCCATAGACATCAATGGGAAGGTGTAAGAAAAAAAACTAACACCTGCGATTGCGAGAAATATCTCCGTCCTGCGACCCCATTGATGTCTATGTGGAAAAAAAGTTATGTTTAAACCTAACACCCTAACATAAACCCCAAGTCTAAACATCCCTAATCTGCTGCCCCCGACATCGCCGACACCAAAATAAAGTTATTAACCCTTAATCTGCTGCTCCCGACATCGACGCCACTAATAAAAGTTATTAACCCCTATTCCGCTACTCCCTGACATCGCTGTCACTATAATAAAGCTATTAACCCCTTTACCCCCACACCCCGACATCGCCGCAACTATAATAAAGCTATTAACCCCTAATTTGCCACTCCTGTCATAACCACCACTAATAAAAGTTATTAACCCCTAAACCTCTGGTTCCCACATCACTGCCACTAAATAAGCCTATTAACCCCTAAACCGCCAGCCCCCACATCACAAAAAACTAAGTTAAACTATTAACCCCTAAACCTAACAACCTCCTAACTTTATGTTAAAATTTCAATATCCCTATCTTAAAATAAATAAAAACCTACCTGTGAAATTAAAAGCTTAAGTTTAAGCTAACAATTAACCTAACATAACTATTATACTAAACTATTATACAAAAATTAAAATAACTAACAATTAAAAAAACTAAATTTCATGTAAAAAAAACTAACACTAAAAAAAGTAAGTCTAAAATTACAAAAAATAAAAAAATACTAAATTACGAAAATTAACAAACAAATTATCAAAAATAAAGACAATTACACCTAATCTTTTGTAGGGCATTGCCCTAAAGAAATCAGCTCTTTTACCTTGAAAAAAATACAAAGACCCCCCCAACAGTAAAACCCTCCACCCAACCAACCCCCCAAAATAAAAAAAACTATCTCTAACAAAAACCTAAGCTACCAATTGCCCTGAAAATGGCATTTGTATGGGCATTCGGCTCTTTTACATTGCCCTGAAAAGGGCATTCAGCTTTTAAAAAAGTCCAAACCCTAATCTAAAAAAAACCACCCCCAAAAAAAACCTAACACTAACCCACAAAGATCCACTCACAGTTTCTAAAGTCTGGACATCGATCCACATCCAGGCGGCAAGAAGTCTTCATCCAGGTAGCGAGAAATCATCTTCTATCTTCATCCTGGAGGCGCGGAGCGGATCCATCCTTGAAGACATCCGGCGCTGAGCGTCCTCTTTATATGGTCATCGCCGTACACTGGATCTTCAATACAAGGGAGCCTTTTCTAAATGTCGTCCCTTGTATTCCTATTGGCTGATTTGATTTTAAGGGCTATTGGTAGTTTATTGTAGGCTGGGGGGGGGGGGGGTTATTTGGGGGGGGGGGCTTTTTTATTTTTATAGGGCCAATAGATTAGGTGTAATTGTTTTTATTTTTGATAATTTGGTTTGTTATTTTTTATAATTTAGTGTTTGTTATTTTTCGTAATTTTTATTTTTTATTTTTTGTAATTTTAGACTTACATTTTTTTTTAGTAGTGTTAGGTTTTTTAATGTTTGATTTAGTTTTTTTAATTGGTAGTTATTGTCAGTATATTTATGAAAATCTTAGTAGTGCTATCCAAATAATATATCAGCTTATGTCAGGGTTATAATCACAATACAAATAATAATTTTCCTTAAAAATAGAAACCCTTAATCAACATGCACCTACTAGACCATACAATTAATATAAATATCTGAATTCTTTTATTTAGTTAATATCCATAAACATATTGAAATATATTTGCAATAAAAGGAAATTAAATAATATTATATGCACTTGAAAACTATTTAAATATGCTATGCAAAGTTCATACACGCTTATCTTAAAAACCAGCCTTATTTACAAATCTTTTAAAATCCAAACAATACAATTTTAAACTCTGCTCTTAAGCAATAGGATAATATATATATTCTGCTATTTAACTGCAATTTATCCTAATACAAAATTTACAGTATCAGAACTTGCACAGATGAATTACTTAACAAATCAGATACAGATTTAAACAATATATAGGCTGTGAAATGCTAGCTTAAAATCCAAACTATTTCTTTAACTCTGCTACATACAGTAATAGTAAATGCTTACTTTAAATCTATTAACTGTAAAGGCTATGCATATGACTTATCTTGCAATAAAACTTTTGTATACATCACCAAATAAACAGCAATCCAGTTTCCAATGTTTTTTAACAGATCCAATTTCACCTCAGAAATTCAAAATTCAGGGATAATGCATATGGAGTCCAATAGTAGGTGTGTGCTTTAATAATAACTGTAGCAGTTATTCCTTCTGGATCAGCCAACACAACAACCTCCTTCTTAGTCTCTATGCTGGGGTTTAAATCATCTCATTTCATCTCATTTCTTGGATTGGTTCTTTGCAACTGAACATGGATTGGTTTATTTGGTATTTTAGCATACTTGGTTTTACCAAGGTCATGTACTTGTATAGGGATAAATAGATCCTCTTTAACTCTCTCAATCCCTGTGAGGTATTGAGCGTGGCCTCCCCCCTTAGGGATTTTATGATCACCCTTGTGGAGTGATATGGTTAATACATCGCCATCTAGGGAAATATTCACTATCTTTCCAGGCAAAATTTTAAAAGTATTACCATCAGAGCCACTAAAATGAGTCTGATCATCTATTTGTAGAATAGTGATTTCAGGTATAGAGTTATTCCTGAAATGAATCTCCACAGCATCTGGTTTCTCTTCCACCACGTGACAGCTATGTCGGGCGCGAGATATATCAGATTTTTCATAATTGATAGGTCTCTTAACTTGGGACCAAATTGCATTATTCATGCAATCAATTATGGTGCTTAATCGCTTCAGGAGATCACTACCAATAATTAAACGATCAGTTGGCGGATCCACTATAATGACAGGGTGTCTTATGACCCTGTTCCCCAATTTAAATTTTAACCAGGCAGTACCGTAAACTTTTAGGGAGTCACCCCCAACACCTATTAGAGAACCGTCAAATTCTCTTATTTTAGGTTTGTGGGGTGTTAGCTCATTTAGCTGTGTGTAGTACCTGTGGGATAAGATAGTTGCCTGAGACCCAGTGTCAATTAATCCCCTGATAGGGTTGGAGACTGAATCTTGCAGCTCAACTAATACATAATATCTTCCTGCAGTTTCTACCATTTCACACATAAAGTTGGCGTTATCATACATTTGTGGGCTTCGCCACGTGTTACCTGAGTTTGCCATGTCATTCGATGCAAAGGAAACTTCATACCTACCTGTTTCCTCTATGACAGGGTCGGCTGGATTCTTGTGTACTGCATCTGTGGAGATAAGGTTAAGAGAGTGCTGCAAGGGAAGAGGTTTGTTAATTTTTCCCGGATGAGGTTGCCTGTCATCACAGTTAAATTGTCCGTTTTCGGTCTGTGGGGAGAGAATATTATTAGTATCATTGATATTTATTATTACATTTTGTCCATCTCTCCCCTCCCCTTCAGGTGATACTGCAGTATTTATGACTGTGCCTGTGGTCCACTGCTGACCACTGGCTGTACCCTTAAAAAAGTATTGTTCGGTTGCTGAGCCGTAGATTTTTTACTCATATTAGCGATTTGTTCGCTCAACCGATTTAACTGGGTAAACAGCATATCTACCTGATTGTACAAGTTACCTCTACCCCTGGGCCTATCTCTTGGTGCCCCATAATAATGATTCCTTGACCATTGGGTTCCCTCAGAATCAGGGCCGCTATTTCTATTCTGGCGTGGTTGCCCCTGGGGTTCAGCTTGTTCAGCATTAGTACTTTGGGGAGCATTATATACCTGGGGTGTCTGGTTACCCTGAGAATATCTTCGCCGTCTATTGTATCTACCCTTGCGCGGATACCAATTATTTGGTGAGTATTCTCTTTGTGAGTAATTATTCACCTCATTATGTCCCCCATTTTGGTTACAGTCTCCCTGTGCCTCAACCTGTGTAGGGGAAGGGGCAGAATTAAACCTCTGTGGAGATGGTCTGTTTTGACTGGCCACCTCCGCATAAGTTTTCATTTTAAACTCCAAATTGAGGGGGTTAGGTGACACCCTAGTTTCTGCTACAATTTTGGGTTTTGACTCCTTTTTCACCCCCTGTTCACTGGATTGCTGAATAGAATATAATTTTGTACTCTCTTTGATCAGCCATTCCAATGAGCAGTCCTCATCAAAATCTCTAGTTAATTTTGATGGGTGTAGGCAGTGCTTCAAAAAATAAATTTACAAATTCTGAGCCATCAAATCTGGGATTATCTTCAGCCATACTGTACGCATTTTTCAATACAGAAAGGAATTCGATTGGACTCTGATTCGCACGACACTTTAAACCATATACCGTTATTTTCGCGGCAGTTTTAGTGCGATATTGCCCAAATTCTTTTCTGCATTGTCGTTTTATCCCATTCCAGGAATGAATATTCATATCCTTTAATGAAGCAAAGAATTTGAGATGTTTACTGTCAAATACCCAAGGCAGAAATTCAATTTTCAATTTCTCACTTGTAACATTCATTATAGCTAACGCATTTTCAAAAGCCTGTAAATGATCAATTACAGATGTTGTTCCCTTATTGGAGAATATAGGTAATGCGCGTTGTACGAAGGTGATTATTTTATGGGAATCATAGACTTTATCAGACTTACTTTGGGCTTCTCTGTTAGAGTTTCCCTCCCCCGCGCCAGCTGCGCTACAGCAGTCCTCTGGATTGCTATTATGAGGTGACTGTCTATTTGGGAAATCTATTTCTGACCCATTAGGGGTCATTTGTCTATACTGTTCCATATATTTCTGTACTTCGTCCCTGACGTGTTCGCTAAAGGAGTTAGCATTATCTGTATTATTCTCACTGTTAATATAAGGGTTTTCATTATGGCGATATGACCTTTTTAAATCGCTTAATTCTCTCTGGCTTTGCGCAAGCTGTTTATTTAAATCTTGTATCTGTGTGAGTAAGTCAATGTTATGCTTATCTAAGGCGGCTAGGTTTTGGGCAAATTCATCCATTTTATTTTTGGCTATTTTTAAATCCTCTTCGCGTCTGCGTGAGGAACGAATACTATTTTCTAGCTCCTGTATTTGCAATCGTTTGTCTGTGACATAAAACGACATTTCGTCAATAATGCATATTAAGAGGGGCCAAGATTTTAGTATTAGTTCCTCTCGCTTTTTGGGAGTTTGATTAATCATTAATGATTCCTGGAAGAATTCATTCTCTTCATTCCACATATTATTATTAATGGTAATATTTTTAGCTCTAGTTTCAAGCATATCCACAAAATCATTTAATTTACCAGCAATATTTAACTTCCCTTTAATGTAACTTAAGATATCTTTCTTAAGGACCTGACCTTTAGTAATGGGTATTGTAATGGGACCAATTTCATCGCTATGTATAGAATTAAATGAGTCACTTCTGGCTACAGACATTATTATATTGGTCTAGTATTCAGTTAAACTAAAACGCTAATACAATTTTTGCCAATAAAAAGAGAGAAACATTTTATATTTAAAAAAAATATATATTATTTATTTTGAAATATGAAAAATTATTTTTTTTTATTAATTTTTAAATATGAAAAATTAATATTTTTATAAATTTTTCAAAAATTAATCTTTAATAATTACTTCAAGATATTAATATCAATCTCGAAACATAAAAATCAATATTTCAACTTTACAAAAATTATATCTTCAAAATATTAATATCGAAATATGAATTTTTTTCTCTTTTATAATAATTTCTATTTACTACAAATATATTATATCAAATATAATGAATATTAATAAATCTCATGCAAAGTGCCTCCAATTATTATGTCAGTATATTTATGAAAATCTTAGTAGTGCTATCCAAATAATATATCAGCTTATGGCAGGGTTATAATCACAATACAAATAATACTTTTCCTTAAAAATAGAAACCCTTAATCAACATGCACCTACTAGACCATACAATTAATATAAATATCTGAATTCTTTTATTTAGTATCCATAAACATATTGAAATATATTTGCAATAAAAGGAAATGAAATAATATTATATGCACTTGAAAACTATTTAAATATGCTATGCAAAGTTCATACACGATTATCTTAAAAACCAGCCTTATTTACAAATCTTTTAAAATCCAAACAATACAATTTTAAACTCTGCTCTTAAGCAATAGGATAATATATATATTCTGCTATTTAACTGCAATTTATCCTAATACAAAATTTACAGTATCAGAACTTGCACAGATTAATTACTTAACAAATCAGATACAGATTTAAACAATATATAGGCTGTGAAATGCTAACTTAAAATCCAAACTATTTCTTTAACTCTGCTACATACAGTAATAGTAAATGCTTACTTTAAATCTATTAACTGTAAAGGCTATGCATATGACTTATCTTACAATAAAACTTTTGTATACATCAACAAATAAACAGCAATCCAGTTTCCAATGTTTTTTAACAGATCCAATTTCACCTCAGAAATTCAAAATTCAGGGATAATGCATATGGAGTCCAATAGTAGGTGTGTGCTTTAATAATAACTGTAGCAGTTATTCCTTCTGGATCAGCCAACACAACAACCTCCTTCTTAGTCTCTATGCTGGGGTTTAAATCATCTCATTTCACCCCTCCCCGTTTTTTATTTTTATCAGTCATTGGTGAATATTGGAAACACCCACGGCCTTGTCTTGGATTGGTTCTTTGCAACTGAACATGGATTGGTTTATTTGGTAAGTGTGTTGTCAAGGAAAATGCATCCCTGCAACAACCAATCATCTCATGGTTGCAATTCCGCATCATAACACTAGGTGGCAGCAGACGTACAAACAAACAAATACAACAAGACCATTTCTAAACATTTTTAAGCAAGTTAATTATTTTCATAAAATGGTTATTTAATCAGATTACACTTTCTGCATTAATCATATATAACCCCAATTACAGATGGTTAATATTAGGTTATTTTTTTCTGATTATTCTAATACCAAATATGTTATATTATTAACATTTTATTATATTAAGGCAATTTAATACTGCTAATTATTAGCTTAAAATGCATTACAATTTTATCAGTATTCTGGCATTTATATGTGAATAATAGCTTATTTTTAATTCAGTATTGTACTGTATTCCAACAAGAATATGCCATATTTTATGTTTCTTATAAGCCCAGGATGTATGAACCTTCTTCATGCAGATCTGAGATTATATGTCTGAAAAATATAGACAATACAGAGGTTATTAAACATTTTTGACTGACTAAAACAGTTACCTCCCAAGCTTAGCAAATACCCATGTAATAATAGAGAATTAGACAATTTCCCAATTTCTATATTTAATACATTCTGAGGCATGCATTCAAACAGAAATTTTTTTTTTGATTATTTGCTGTCTGTTTTAGTGAGTTTCAGAGTCACACCATAGCATTTGTCTTTTGTTTCCCAAGGCCTTCACTGCCCCACATGGGGTCAATCCACGAGTAGTTGTAAAAGTCTTAATACAACATCTTTTCTGTTTAACTAGCAGTGCAGACGTGTATTTGATGTTTAGGGCTAACTAACACCTATGTGTATAAAAGCTGTTTCCCTATGATTTTAACCAGTTCCAAGAGGGTATTTCAGACGTCTCGACTCCATACACCACATGGGGTACAGAGTGCTATGAAATTTGCACTTCCTAATTAAGAAGCAAATGTTATATTGTTCCCACTTTAGCTAGGAATTTCTCTTTTAAAGAAATTTTTATTAGTTTCTTGTGTAATTGAAGAAGTGGGGGAGAACCAAACTTGTCTGATAGAAATGAGTCCTTTCTGCCCAGTTCAGATCTGAATAAATATAATTGTATTGTATAGCCTTAAAATATATGATTAAAATAACATAATTTATGTAAGAACTTACCTGATAAATTCATTTCTTTCATATTAGCAAGAGTCCATGAGCTAGTGACGTATGGGATATACATTCCTACCAGGAGGGGCAAAGTTTCCCAAACCTCAAAATGCCTATAAATACACCCCTCACCACACCCACAAATCAGTTTAACGCATAGCCAAGAAGTGGGGTGATAAGAAAAAAGTGCGAAAGCATAAAAAAATAAGGAATTGGAATAATTGTGCTTTATACAAAAAAATCATAACCACCACAAAAAGGGTGGGCCTCATAGACTCTTGCTAATATAAAAGAAATGAATTTATAAGGTAAGTTCTTACATAAATTATGTTTTCTTTCATGTAATTAGCAAGAGTCCATGAGCTAGTGACGTATGGGATAATGACTACCCAAGATGTGGATCTTCCACGCAAGAGTCACTAGAGAGGGAGGGATAAAATAAAGACAGCCAATTCCACTGAAAAATAATCCACACCCAAAATAAAGTTTAAATCTTATAATGAAGAAAACTGAAATTATAAGCAGAAGAATCAAACTGAAACAGCTACCTGAAGTATTTTTCTACCAAAAACTGCTTCAGAAGAAGAATACACATCAAAATGGTAGAATTTAGTAAAAGTATGCAAAGAAGACCAAGTTGCTGCTTTGCAAATCTGATCAATCGAAGCTTCATTCCTAAACGCCCAGGAAGTAGAAACTGACCTAGTAGAATGAGCTGTAATCCTTTGAGGCGGAGATTTACCCGACTCGACATAAGCATGATGAATTAAAGATTTCAACCAAGATGCCAAAGAAATGGCAGAGGCCTTCTGACCTTTCCTAGAACCGGAAAAGATAACAAATAGACTAGAAGTCTTTCGGAAATTCTTAGTAGCTTCAACATAATATTTCAAAGCTCTAACTACATCCAAAGAATGCAATGATTTCTCCTTAGAATTCTTAGGATTAGGACATAATGAAGGAACCACAATTTATCTACTAATGTTGTTAGAATTCACAACCTTAGGTAAAAATTTAAAAGAAGTTCGCAACACTGCCTTATCCTGATGAAAAATCAGAAAAGGAGACTCACAAGAAAGAGCAGATAATTCAGAAACTCTTCTAGCAGAAGAGATGGCCAAAAGAAACAAAACTTTCCAAGAAAGTAATTTAATGTCCAATGAATGCATAGGTTCAAACGGAGGAGCTTGAAGAGCCCCCAGAACCAAATTCAAACTCCAAGGAGGAGAAATTGACTTAATGACAGGTTTTATACGAACCAAAGCTTGTACAAAACAATGAATATCAGGAAGATTAGCAATCTTTCTGTGAAAAAGAACAGAAAGAGCAGAGATTTGTCCTTTCAAGGAACTTGCAGACAAACCTTTATCCAAACCATCCTGAAGAAACTGTAAAATTCTCAGAATTCTAAAAGAATGCCAGGAAAAATGATGAGAAAGACACCAAGAAATGTAAGTCTTCCAGACTCTATAATATATCTTCCTAGATACAGATTTACGAGAAACCTCTTTGACTAAGAAAGCGTTCAATCTCCATACCTTTAAATTTAAGGATTTGAGATCCTGATGGAAAAAAGGACCTTGCGACAGAAGGTCTGGTCTTAACGGAAGAGTCCACGGTTGGCAAGAGGCCATCCGGACAAGATCCGTATACCAAAACCTGTGAGGCCATGCTGGATCCACCAGCAGAACAAACGAGCATTCCTTCAGAATCTTGGAGATTACTCTTGGAAGAAGAACTAGAGGCGGAAAGAGAAAGGCAGGATGATACTTCCAAGGAAGTGACAATGCATCCACTGCTTCCGCCTGAGGATCCCTGGATCTGGACAGATACCTGGGAAGTTTCTTGTTTAGATGAGAAGCCATCAGATCTATTTCTGGAAGTCCCCACATTTGAACAATCTGAAGAAATACCTCTGGGTGAAGAGACCATTCGCCCGGATGTAACGTTTGGCGACTGAGATAATCCGTTTCCCAATTGTCTATACCTGGGATATGAACCGCAGAAATTAGACAGGAGCTGGATTCCGCCCATACCAGTATTCGAGATACTTCTTTCATAGCCAGAGGACTGTGAGTCCCTCCTTGATGATTGATGTATGCCACAGTTGTGACATTGTCTGTCTGAAAACAAATGAACGATTCTCTCTTTAGAAGAGGCCATGACTGAAGAGCTCTGAAAATTGCACGGAGTTCCAAAATATTGATTGGTAATCTCACCTCCTGAGATTCCCAAACCCCTTGTGCTGTCAGAGACCCCCAGACATCTCCCCAACCTGTCAGACTTGCATCTGTTGAAATTACAGTCCAGGTCGGAAGAACAAAAGAAGCCCCCTGAACTAAACGATGGTGATCTGTCCACCACGTCAGAGAGTGTCGTACAATCGGTTTTAAAGATATTAATTGAGATATCTTTATGTAATCCCTGCACCACTGGTTCAGCATACAGAGCTGAAGAGGTCGCATGTGAAAAACGAGCAAAGGGGATCGCGTCCGATGCAGCAGTCATAAGACCTAGAATTTCCATGCATAAGGCTACCAAAGGGAATGATTGTGATTGAAGGTTTCGACAAGCTGAGATCAATTTTAGACATCTCTTTTCTGTCAGAGACAGAGTCATGGACACTGAATCTATCTGGAAACCTAAAAAGATTACCCTTGTCTGAGGAATCAATGAACTTTTCGGTAAATTGATCCTCCAACCATGATCTTGAAGAAACAACACAAGTTGATTCGTATGAGATTCTACTAAATGAGAAGACTGAGCAAGTACCAAGATATCGTCCAAATAAGGAAATACCACAATACCCTGTTCTCTGATTACAGACAGAAGGGCACCGAGAACCTTTGTAAAAATTCTTGGAGCTGTTGCTAGGCCAAACGGCAGAGCCACAAACTGGTAATGCTTGTCTAGGAAAGAGAATCTCAGAAACTGATAGTGATCTGGATTAATCGGAATATGCAGATATGCATCCTGTAAATCTATTGTGGACATATAATGCCCTTGCTGAACAAAAGGCAGGATAGTCCATATAGTTACCATTTTGAATGTTGGTATCCTTACATAACGATTCAATATTTTTAGATCCAGAACTGGTCTGAAGGAATTCTCCTTCTTTGGTACAATGAAGAGATTTGAATAAAACCCCAGCCCCTGTTCCAGAACTGGAACTGGCATAATTACTCCAGCCAACTCTAGATCTGAAACACATTTCAGAAATGCTTGAGCTTTCGCTGGATTTACTGGGACACGGGAAAGAAAAAAACTCTTTGCAGGAGGCCTTATCTTGAAGCCAATTCTGTACCCTTCTGAAACAATGTTCTGAATCCAAAGATTGTGAATTGAATTGATCCAAATTTCTTTGAAAAAACGTAATCTGCCCCCTACCAGCTGGGCTGGAATGAGGGCTGTACCTTCATGTGGACTTGGGAGCTGGCTTTGGTTTTCTAAAAGGCTTGGATTTATTCCAGACTGGAGATGGTTTCCAAACTGATACCGCTCCTGTTGGTGAAGGATCAGGCTTTTGTTCCTTATTGTGGCGAAAGGAACGAAAACGATTATTAGATCTAAATTGACCTTTAGATTTTTTATCCTGTGGTAAAAAAGTTCCTTTCCCTCCAGTAACAGTTGAGATAATAGAATCCAACTGAGAACCAAATAATTTATTACCCTGGAAAGAAAGGGAAAGCAAAGTTGACTTAGAAGACATATCAGCATTCCAAGTTTTAAGCCATAAAGCTCTTCTAGCTAAAATAGCTAGAAACATATACCTGACATCGACTCTAATGATATCAAAGATGGCATCACAAATAAAGTTATTAGCATGTTGAAGAAGATTAACAATGCTATGAGAATTATGATCTGTTACTTGTTGCGCTAAAGCTTCTAACCAAAAAGTTGAGAAGAAGATTACCTGAACATAAGTAAGCTTTTCTTAGAAAGGATTCAATCTTCCTATCTAAAGGATCCTTAAAGGAAGTACTATCTGCCGTAGGAATAGTAGTACGTTTAGCAAGAGTAGAGATAGCCCCATCAACTTTAGGGATTTTGTCCCAAAACTCTAATCTGTCAGATGGCACAGGATATAATTGCTTAAAACGTTTAGAAGGAGTAAATGAATTACCCAAATTATTCCATTCCCTGGAGATTACTTCAGAAATAGCATCAGGGACAGGAAAAACTTCTGGAATAACTACAGGAGATTTAAAAACCTTATTTAAACGTTTGGATTTAGTATCAAGAGGACCAGAATCCTCTATTTCTAATGCAATTAAGACTTCTTTAAGTAAAGAACGAATAAATTCCATTTTAAATAAATATGAAGATTTATCAGCATCAACCTCTGAGACAGAATCCTCTGAACCAGAGGAACCATTATCAGAATCAGAATGATGATGTTCATTTAAAAATTCATCTGAAAAATTAGAAGTTTTAAAAGACCTTTTACGTTTACTAGAAGGAGGAATAACAGACATGGCCTTCTTAATGGATTTAGAAACAAAATCTCTTATGTTAACAGGAACACTCTGAGTATTAGATGTTGACGGAACAGCAACAGGTAATGTAACATTACTAAAGGAAATATTATCTGCCTTAACAAGTTTGTCATGACATTCATTACAAACAACAGCAGGAGGAACAGATACCACAAGTTTACAGCAGATACACTTAACTTTGGTCGATCCAGCACCAGGCAGCGTTTTTCCAGAAGTATCTTCTGACTCAGTGTCAACCTGGGACATCTTGCAATATGTAATAGAAAACACAACATATAAAGCAAAATTGATCAAATTCCTTAAATGACAGTTTCAGGAATGGGAAAAAATGCCAGTGAACAAGCTTCTAGCAACCAGAAGCAATAAATAATGAGACTTAAATAATGTGGAGACAATAGTGACGCCCATATTTTTTAGCGCCAAAAAAGACACCCACATTATTTGGCGCCTAAATGCTTTTGGCGCCAAAAATGACACCACATCTGGAACGCCGACACTTTTGGCGCAAAAAAAAACGTCAAAAAATGACGCAACTTCCGGCGACATGTATGACGCCGGAAACAGAAAAAAAAAATTTGCGCCAAAAAAGTCCACGCCAAGAATGACGCAATAAAAGGAAGCATTTTCAGCCCCCGCGAGCTTAACAGCCCACAGGGAAAAAGTCAAATTTAAGGTAAGAAAGAAATTGATGTATTCATATGCATTATCCCAAATATGAAACTGACTGTCTGAAATAAGGAACGTTGAACATTCTGAGTCAATGCAAATAAATGTTTGAATACATATATTTAGAACTTTATATAAAAGTGCCCAACCATAGCTTAGAGTGTCACAGAAAATAAGACTTACTTACCCCAGGACACTCATCTACATGTAGTAGAAAGCCAAACCAGTACTGAAACGAGAATCAGTAGAGGTAATGGTATATATAAGAGTATATCGTCAATCTGAAATAGGGAGGTAAGAGATGAATCTCTACGACCGATAACAGAGAACCTATGAAATAGACCCCGTAGAAGGAGATCATTGAATTCAAATAGGCAATACTCTCCTCACATCCCTCTGACATTCACTGCACGCTGAGAGGAAAACCGGGCTCCAACCTGCTGCGGAGCGCATATCAACGTAGAATCTAGCACAAACTTAATTCACCACCTCCATAGGAGGCAAAGTTTATAAAAAGGATTTGTGGGTGTGGTGAGGGGTGTATTTATAGGCATTTTGAGGTTTGGGAAACTTTGCCCCTCCTGGTAGGAATGTATATCCCATACGTCACTAGCTCATGGACTCTTGCTAATTACATGAAAGAAATATATATTTATTTACCCCACATATACCTTGACATTATTTTAGTATAATAGTTTAGTATAATAGTTATGTTAGGTTAATTGTTAGTTTAAACTTTGTTTTGTTTTTTAAATTTATTTTAAGATAGAGATATTGTAATTTTAATTTAAAGTTAAGGGTTGATAGGTTTAGGTGTTAATAGTTTAATTTAGTAGTGGCAATGTGGGGGGCTGGCAGTTTAGGGGTTAATAGGTTTAGTTAGTGGCGGCGGTGTCAGAGAGTGGCAGAATAGGGGTTAATAACTTTATTATAGTGGCGGGGATGTGGGGGCGGTAGGCAGATTAGGGGTTAATAAGTTTTAAATAGTGTTTGCGATGCGGGAGGGACTCAGTTTAGGGGTTAATAGGTAGTTTATGGGTATTAGTGTACTTTGTAACAGTTTAGTTATGAGTTTTGTGAAACATTTTTGTGGCACAAAACTCATAACTAATGCTTTCAGATGGCGGTATGGATCGTGTCGATATAAGCTGTAATGCAAGCACTTTAGCCTCCCTGCACAACCTGTAATACCGGCGATATGGAAATCCCACACAAAAATGACATTTTTTTGAGTGCGGATTGACGTTGCGTTACAGGCTACAATGTTAAAACCATAACTCAAAACTTGTATTCTAGCCGTATGTTTGGTAAAATAAAAGGCCATAAAGTGCATGGACATATGATTCCATTACTAGAGATAATGGCATAGCTACAGTGAAGATATAAAAGGCAATCAGATTGTGACACTAATCCTATGTAACGTGCCAGTCATACTATGTCTTTTTTAATGCCCTATATCTTATGGAACAGCCACATCTATTATTACAATATTTAGAGTTGCCAGCTGTTTTCCATAAAAATACTGGACAACCTGCAACTGACTGGGTATAGGTGGTTGCACAATTGCCCACCTCAAAGCTGTAGGCACACCCTTTAGTCGGTACATTACTTATAATATAGTATAGCTTTACGACAACTGAGCAGTGATTTTATGGCAAGACAGGAGCATTCATATTTTACATTTAATCTTTACTGACTTCAAAACAGCAGCCACAAAGACAAGCAAATTTGGGGGCCGATTTATTAAAGTGCAGACGACCATGATACAATGTAGCGTATCATGTCCGCCGCACATTGATAAATTATCATTGCACAAGCAGTTCTTATCAACTGCATGTGCAATACCGCCCCCTGCAGTTTTGAAGCCAATCGGCCGCTAGCAGGGGGTGTCAATGAGCCTGATCATATAGGATCGGGCGGATTGAAGACCGCAGCCTCAGAGGCAGTGGACCTGTTATGGAGCAGCGGTTTTTAGCCTGAAGGCTCACGCGGAAACAGGGGCATCAAGCTCCATTCGGAGCTTGATAATTCAGTCCCATGTTCTCTACTTGGGATCCATGTTCGCTGAACACTTGCAAGCCTATATGGTTATTTAAAAGAAGTTTGCTAGTGACTTCCAGGATTACCAGTTGGAAAAGCTTCTTGCAGTAGTGCTTACCAAGCCATTACCTAAAGACAATTACAGAAGCTAAACTATAATGATGGACACATGGTCAAGAAGATGTGTTTGAGAAACCAAAGCACAAATGATATATAATAAGGGCAATTATCAGCTTGGCAGCTTGTAAAGCTGTAGCAAGCTTCATTGATTTCTATTGTTGCATTGTGTTCTGTTTAAAGTAGAAAGTACAGTGTCTTTTGTCTGTTAACCTATAATTATGTGACTGTTTTGTTTGTTGTTTTTATTTTTCTACTGTATATCTACACAATTGTTATTCAGAAAAATATAAATCATAGTGCCTGGGACAAAAAGGAAAACAGTCAATTATTTTATAAGATACATATCAGGTAGTTGCAAAGGATAGGATTTGTGTGACTGGAAAGCCTCAGATAACTGTATGAGGTTTAAGGGCATAGGCTAAAATTTATCAAAGCAAAATCCACTTAAGTGGACAGTCTAGTTAAACTTTCACAATTCAGATAGGACATGCAATTTTAAACAACTTTCCAATTCAAATTTGCTTTGTTCTCTTGGTATTATTTGTTGAAAACAAAACATAGACAGGTTCATATGCTAATTTCTAAACCCTTGAAGGCCGCCTTTTATCGCATTTTGACATTTTTTTTAACCATAAACAGTGCTAGTTCATGTGTGTCATATAGATCACTACGTGCTCACTCTCATGGAGTTACTTAGGAGTCAGCACTGATTGGCTAAAATGCAAGTCAGTCAAAAGAACTGCAATAAGGAGGCAGTCTTCAGAGGCTTAGATACAAGGTAATCACAGAGGTAAAAAGTGTATTAAATTTACTGTGTTGGTTATGCAAAACTGGGGAATGGGTAATAAAGGGATTCTCTATCTTTTTAGACAATAACAAATCTTGAATAGACTGTCCCTTTAAATCACAAAATTTTGAGCAAAAAACATGTGCACAAATGACAGGATATTTATGAAAAGCTTCTGCCCCCACAAAATGCCAGAAAGACAATTTGAAGGCACAGCATTGCTTTTGGCACATATTTTGAATGGAAACGCCTACAGTCTGTATTGACTTCAATGGAGAAAGTAATTTGTGCGACTAACAAATTGCACATTGCAAGTATTTCACATAACAGACCAGATTACAAGTTGAACACAAAATATCACTTCCCCAAAAGCGATATTTCCTTTCAACTTAGTAATACCAGCGCACGCAAATGTGTGCAGGTATTACAAGTGAGGTGAAATGCGCACGCAACGTCATGAGAGCACGCTTCCATAGGCTTCAATGGGACCCTCGTTCTCATGCTGTCAGACATGGCATGAGAACAAGCACAGTGCAGGGGGTAAGTTGTGCAGCGATGGGCAGCAGATATAACTATATATGTATATGAATATATACACATACAGTATATTTTTGTGCTAATATGTGTATATACACATATTAACAAATAAATATATATGTGTATAAACATATACATATATATTTATAGTGAACACACAGTCCCCATAGACCACAATGTAAAGGCACCCCACACCGCCAACGCTAGCCCCTAAAAACTGCTTAGTGCAGTTTTTTTTCTTTTTTAATTTATATTTATAGTTTATATTTTATTTTAAAAAAGTCATACTACACTGTATTTTGGGGTCAATTGGGACACATTTAAAAAATGAATCAGAGATCTAACCTCCAGTTAATTTTTTGATCGCTAATTGCTACAGCTAGATCGCAGTTGCAATAACCAGCCACTTGTAATGTCTGGTTATTTTTTGCGCTCCCATAAACGGGCAAATTTGCCTGTTTGCGGGCGCGCAATAAATTGTAATTTAAGACACAAATTACATTACTTGTTCAATAAGCCAACAAGGAATAAAGTTATATTGGATTTAATGCTTTCAGACTATACAAATAGGCTCGCCAGAAACACAAGCCCTCAATCTCCATACGGAGCTTGATAGATAGGCCCCAGAGCATGAAATTTTAAGCAACTTTCTAATTTACTCCTATTATCACATTTTCTTCATTCTCTTGGTATCTTTATTTGAAATGCAAGAATGTAAGTTTAGATGCCAGCCCATTTTTGGTGAACAACCTGGGTTGCTCTTGCTGATTGGTGGATAAATTCATCCACCAAAAAAAGTGCTGTCCAGAGTCTGAACCAAAAACCCCCGCTTAGATACCTTCTTTTTCAAATAAAGATAGCAAGAGAACAAAGAAAAATTAATAATAGGAATAAATTAGAAAGTTACTTAAAATGTCATGCTCTATCTGAATCACGAAAGAAAAATTTGAGTTCAGTGTCCCTTTCAGATTTGTATAGGTTGAACTCAATGGACTTCTATCTTTTTTTCCAACCTCATCTACTATTTTACTATGTTACGCCTAGATTTAGAGTTTTGCGTTAGCCGTCAAAACCAGCGTTAGGTGCTCCTAACGCTGGTTTTGGGCTACCGCTGGTATTTAGAGTCGTGTAGGTTAGGGTCTAACGCTCACTTTCCAGCCGCAACTTTTCCATACCGCAGATCCCCCTACGCCATTTGCGTATCCTATCTTTCAATGGGATCTTTCTAACGCCGGTATTTAGAGTCTTGGTTGAAGTGAGCGTTAGAGCTCTAAAGACAAAACTCTAGCCGCAGAGAAAAGCCAGGAGTTAAGAGCTTTATGGACTAACGCCGGTTCATAAAGTTCTTAACTACTGTGCTCTAAAGTACACTAACACCCATAAACTACCTATGTACCCCTAAACCGAGGCCCCCCCACTTCGCCGCCACTCTATTAAATTTTTTTAACCCCTAATCTGCCGACCGCACACCGCCACCACATTATCCCTATGTACCCCTAATCTGCTGCCCCTAATATCGCTGACCCCTACATAATATTTATTAACCCCTAATCTGCCTCCCCCAACGTCGCCGCTACCTACCTACTATTATTAACCCCTAATCTGCCGACCGCACCTCACTGCTACTATAATAAAGTTATTAACCCCTAATCCGCCTCATTCCCGCCTCAAAAACCCTATAATAAATAGTATTAACCCCTAATCTGCCCTCCCTAACATCGCCGACACCTAACTTCAATTATTAACCCCTAATCTGCCGACTGGACCTCACCGCTACTCTAATAAATGGATTAACCCCTAAAGCTAAATCTTACCCTAACACTAACACCCCCATAAGTTAAATATAATTTTTATCTAACAAAATAAATTAACTCTTATTAAATAAATTAATCCTATTTAAAGCTAAATACTTACCTGTAAAATAAACCCTAATATAGCTACAATATAACAAATAATTATATTGTAGCTATTTTAGGATTAATATTTATTTTACAGGCAACTTTGTATTTATTTTAACTAGGTACAATAGCTATTAAATAGTTAATAACTATTTAATAGCTACCTAGTTAAAATAATTACAAAATTACCTGTAAAATAAATCCTAACCTAAGTTACAATTAAACCTAACACTACACTAGCAATAAATTAATTAAATAAGCTAATTACACCTACTCTAAGCCCCCTAATAAAATAACAAAGCCCCCCAAAATAAAAAAATGCCCTACCCTATTCTAAAATAAAATTTGAAAAGCTCTTTTACCTTGCCAGCCCTTAAACTGGCCTTTTGCGGGGCATGCCCCAAAGAAAACAGCTCTTTTGCCTGTAAAAAAACCCCATACAATACCCCCCAACATTAAACCCACCACCCACATACCCCTAATCTAACCCAAACCCCCTTAAATAAACCTAACACTAAGCCCCTGAAGATCTTCCTACCTTGTCTTCACCACGCTGGGTATCACCGATCCATCCAGAGGAGGCTCTGAAGTCTTCATCCAAGCCCAAGCGGGGGCTGAAGATGTACATCTTCGGGCTGAAGAGGTCCATCATCCGGCTGAAGTCTTGATCCAAGTGCGGGCTGAAGAGATCCATCATCCGGCTGAAGTCTTCTATCAAGCGGCATCTTCAATCTTCTTTCTTCCGGATCCATCTTCATCCCGCCGACGCGGAACATCCATCCTGGCCGACGACTTCCCGACGAATGACGGTTCCTTTAAGGGACGTCATCCAAGATGGCGTCCCTCGAATTCCGATTGGCTGATAGGATTCTATCAGCCAATTGGAATTAAGGTAGGAAAAATCCAATTGGTTGATTTCTGGAAAACAAAGAAAAGTGTATTTATCCTGAAATAAACTGGTTAAACATTTTTAATTGATTAAATAGCTACTTATTAAATTCAGCAAATAACCAAGTAACATGTTACTGTCAGGCACCTCATCTCAGATCCACAATTATATACATTTCTTATACTATATATTTTACTTGAAATTTAAACATAAGTTGTACTTTAAAATGAATTTCAAAGTTACAATGCAACATGTGTTTCTGCTTAGCTATCTTAATGTGCATCTGAGGTTCAGGGGCAATTAACAGGCCTGTGCTAATTACTATATCTTCAGAATTTCATTTGCATATCTGACTTAAGTAGAGAATCTTGTCTCGAACACCCCAGGATGCATCCAGGCTCAGGTAATAATCAGGCCCAATGTTTATCCTTCATGTGGAGCTATGAGCTTCAAAGGATAAATGTTTATTATGTATCTTCACTAATTGAACTATTGTATCATCCCTTTTGTTTTCTCTTAGATGTATTGAGCAGTGAGGGGGCAGGGACCAATTCATATCAAATTAGATATTAGCAGAAAATGAAATATTTGATTCTGTGATACATCCGTAGTTTATTCAAAATATGAAATATTTGATTCTGTGATACATCCGCAGTTTATTCAATTCTATTGGCTGATTGGAACAGCCAATAGAATGCTAGCTCAATCCTATTGGCTGATTTGTGTTGCGGTGGGCTTCGGGAGCGGCGGTATAGGGGGTAAAACAGTATAGTATAGTGTGGGTGTTTAGTGACAGGGTACCAATAAAGCTGGGAAAAAGCCAAAGAGCAGCGAGATCGATGACTGTTAGTTAAGTCCGCTGCTCATCGCACCGTACTTGGTGCGCGGCTTTTTGACAGCTTTTTTGGTAATTTTGGAGAACGTATTCAGGTCTGCGGCAGAGATTTTAGGCGATCTTAGGCGAGCGTATTGGTGCCGTTGAATGCAAGTAAGTTGACGGCTTGATAAATAGATGCTTATATCTGCATTCTGCACATTTTAGCTATGACTTGCTACATATCTGTTAATATAAACCTAGAAATTTTCTGAAAGAGACAAGTAAATGGTTAAACAACATTCTATATCTGCACATTTTAGCTATGACCTGCTACATATCTGTTTATATAAACCTAGACATTTGCTATGAGACAAGTAAATGGTTAAACCACATTCTATATCTGCACATTTTAGCTATGACCTGCTACATATCTGTTTTGAGCTAAACCTAGACATTTTCTGAAAGAGGCAAGTAAATGGTTAAACAACATTCTATATATGCACATTTTAGCTAGGACCTGCTACATATCTGCATTGAGCTAAACCTAGACATTTGCTGAAAGACAATGAAATTGTTAAACAACATTCTATATCTGCACATTTTGCGCATTACATAAACACAACTGTTTGCAAACATTACAGTGGCAATTGTCTTAACCATGCTGTGCACAAGTACTCACCAACGAGCCACCAATGGGGAAACTGTCTGTCCTCAAACTGTTGCCAGGACTGCCTGAGGATACAGGCGTTGTGACTGGCATCGCCAAAATTTGCAAACAAGTTAATAATTTGCATCCGTGCGTTGTAAATGAACTGCACTTTCAAACTATGAAATTGTTTGCGATTTCACAAAGGACCCTCTTCTGCTGGAGCCCACAGAGCAACATGGGTGCAATCTATTGCTCCCAAAACATTTGGCATTTCAGCTATTATGATAGAATTCCCTCTTGAGGTGTCTCTGATCGTCCTCATTCTGAGGGAATCCTACAAAAAGCCTACAAAATGGGGAATTTGGTTGTGCTATGGAGGTTTTTTCAAACTTGTAATGGCTGTGTTATGGAAATTGATGCGTTTAAAGGCAATACTCTTAAAGGCATATGTATGCTAAAGGCTTATTATTAATAAATATATATATTTATATATATATATATATATATTCATGCTCCATACATATATTCAAGCAATGTTTTAATATAAACTGCTAATACATTAACTGTTTGATTATTATTTGTGAATGGAAACATGAAAATTCCAATCCCTTACATACTATAAGCCCTTCCTTACCCGTCTTCGGGTGCAGACTGAACTGTCACTGTTGACTCTGTGGCCTCAAAAGGTATGATTTGAGTCTCCACTGGAGCAGGGAATCTGGGACATCTTGACTAACAGCGTACAGTGACTCCACATCACTGAGACAATGAATACCCCACACACACAATAATAAGACAAGCAGATAATAAAGTAAAGTGGAATGTATTTAAATGCAAATAGAACACTGCACAACCAAAACAATAACAGTATGCCTGTCTATCAGTATAAATGCTGCTGTTTCTTTATAGTCTCAATAAACCTTTAATGCAGCATTTAAAAGATAAAAAAAATAATAATTATAACATAGCATAATAACACATTAGCAAAAAGTCCCACACTTTGCAAGATACCCTCCTCTTAATTGGACTGCATGTTGGCGCCCTTAGTGAGTTGCAGATAGCACTATCCATTTAGTGTGAGAGGTTAAATGCAAACGTTCCACTAACTGAATCCTCCTGCAGATAAATATGGATAAGGCCTGGTACTCTGACTTCTTTCCTCCCACTGAACAATCACTGTTCTAAGAGAAAGGGAGATGAGATTAGCACACTGGATGATGGATCCTCTGGAACACTGGAACCTAAATAAACTTACACCCTGGTGGCTGATACACACCAGCTTCTTGCTCCAGGGGTAAGGCAAACATTAACTAAGTCTTCAGAAAGCCTGCTTGTAGCAAAGCAAATTCCACACATTTGAGTACTGAGAGTCTGTAACAACAGTTTACCAGAGTACAAAGTGAGCTGGGATATAAGGCTGAGATTTCACAGCATGTAAAGTCATGAATGTGACCTATATCATTCCTGACAGTTTCACACATCCAGCTCTAACTAGTCCTGGAAAAGCACTGACCAAACCATATCTTACCAGAATTATTATTATTATCAGGTATTTGTAGAGCGCCAACAGGTTCTGCAGCGCTATGAACATGGGTGGTATATAAAAATGATTACAGGGATCAAATGGGTGAAGGGTCCTGCCGAGAGTTGCACTGTTGTAGTCGGCTCTTATGAAGGTGAACTACAAACAGCTGGGCTTATAGACTTACATGCTATGTGGTTTTAGGGGATAGCAGTGGAGATAGGAAGGTTAGTGTAGGTTGTAAGCGTCCCTGAATAGTAGAGTCTTCAGGGAGCACTTGAAGCTTTTAAAACTAGGGGAGATTCTTGTGGAGCGAGGCAGAGAGTTCCATAGGATGTGAGCCAGTCTTGAGAAATCTTGTAGATGGGAATGTGAGGAGGTAACAAGAGAGGAGGAGAGTAGGAGATCATGAGCGGAGCGAAGGGGACGGGAGGGAGAGTATCTGGAGACAAGGTCTGAGATGTAAGGTGGAGGAGTGCAATTGAGGGCTTTGTGTGTCAGAGTGAGAATTTTGTATTTAATCCTGGAGGCAAGAGGAAGCCAGTGAAGGGATTGGCAGAGAGGTGCGGCAGATGAAGAGGGACGTGCAAGGAAGATGAGCCCGGCAGAGGCATTCATTATGGATTGTAAAGGAGCTAGGTGACAGCTAGGGAGACCAGAGAGGATAGAGTTGCAGTAGTCAAGGCGGGAAAGGATGAGAGAGTGGATTAAAATCTTTGTTGTGTCTTGTGTAAGGAAATGTCTAATTTTAGCAATGTTTCTAAGGTGGAAGTGGCAGGCTTTAGCCAGGGACTGAATGTGAGGAGTGAAAGAAAGATCTGAGTCAAGTGTGACCCCAAGACATCGGACATGTGAGGTTGGGGTAATAATGGAGTTGTGAGCAGTTATAGAGACATGGGGGGTGGAGATCTTTGAAGAAGGGGGGAAAATAAGGTGCTCAGTTTTTGAGAGATTTAGCTTGAGGTAGTGATAGGACATCCAAGATGAGATATGAGAGAGACAGTTAGTTACCAGAAGTCTCTGAAACTGAAAAGGAAAGGTTGGCTCTCACAACAATGTGATGCAGGGTTGAGCAAAGTACAGAGTTAACCCTTGCAGCAGATTGACAGAGGATTGCAATACTCTAAGGTGTGTATTCAGGATTTGGAACTAAGTTGGTGAAACATTAGAACAACAGTGTTGACAAATGGCAAAATAGTTGGAGCTATATCTGTGGTCCCAATTAAAATATCAAACATTAGCACATAGTAGCAAAGTACCTTAAAGTTCTAGATTCAAACATATTACAAATATAGGCAAAAAAGTATTTGGCATATTTTATGGCTGGCTTAATTGAGCTTTGTTTTCATTATGTACAATATATGCAAATCACAAACAATGAGACCATGAGGCACATTTATCAAGCCGTCAACTGTGCTGCATTCGCCGGCACCAATACGCTCTCCATATTTCACAAAAAAGCTGTCAAAAAGCTGCGCACCAATTACCCCGCCGCAACTAAAAAAAGTTATTAATCCACAACTCTAATAAATTTATTAACCCCATATTCCGCTGCTCCCGGACCCGCCGCCACCTACATTATGTTCTTAACCCCTAATCTGTCGCCTCCTACATCGCCGCCACCTACATTATATTATTAACCCCTATTCCGCCGCTCACGGAGCCCACCGCAACAAAATAAAGTTATTAACTCCTAAACCGCCAGCCCCCCACATCATCATAAACTAAATTAACCTATTAACCCCTAATCCTAACAAACCGCTAACTGTACATTAAATATTAACTCATCCCTATCTTATAATAAATTTAAACTTACCTTTAGATTTAAATTAAACTATATTAAACTATTAATTAACCTACCCTAACTATTAGACTAAAATTACGTTAAACAATATTAAATTAATAATCTACCCTAACTGTTATACTAAAATTACATTAAACTACATATTAAATTAACTATATTATATATTTAAAAACCTAACCCTACTCAAATAATTTAAATCTACACTAAAAAATTACTAAGTTACAAAAAACTAAGGACTAAGTTACAAAAAATAACAAACACTAAGTTACAAAAAAAAATAAACACTAAGTTACACAAAATAAAAAAGAAATTATCAAAGATTTAAACTAATTACACCTAATCTAAGGGCCCTATAAGCTCCCCATTGCCCTGAAAAGGGCATTTGGATGGGCATTGCCCTTAAAAGGGCATTTAGCTCTATTGCAGCCCAAACTCCTAATCTAAAAATAAAACCCACCCAATACACCCTTAAAAAAATCCTAACACTAACACCTGAAGATTCACTTACAGTTTTGAAGATCCAACATCCATCCTCCAAGAAGCCGGCAGAAGTCTTCATCCAAGCGGCCGATGTCTTCATCCAAGCCCGCAGAAGTCTTCACCCAAGCCCGCAGAAGTCTTCACCCAGATGGCATCTTCTATCTTCATCCATCCGGCACGGAGCGGTTCCATCTTCAAGACATCCGACGTAGAGCATCCTCTTCATTCGACGTCTTCTTCCTGAATGAAGGTTCCTTTAAATGACGTCATCCAAGATGGTGTCCCTTAGATTCCGATTGGCTGATAGAATTCTATCAGCCAATCGGAATTAAGGTTGAAAAAATCCTATTGGCTGTTGCAATCAGCCAATAGGATTGAGCTTTCATCCTATTGGCTGATCCAATCAGCCAATAGGATTGAGCTCGAATTCTATTGGCTGATTGGATCAGCCAATAGACCGGCTGATCGTATGTTACGTCACAGATTTCTACTTTTGCCAGTCTGTAGGCTTTGATAACTAAGGGGAATCAAGCTCGCCACAATTACGCTGCGGAATTCCAGCATATTTTCGGTTGACGGCTTGATAAATAGGCCTCCATGTGTCAAAGTACAGATCTTTCAGGGAGCTTTAATCTTTAAAATGACTGATAATCTGTTTTATTTCACCTTTACTTAAGTAAAAATGACACAATATTAAATTGTGTTTTAGAAAACATTAAAGAGATGGGTTTTTTCTCTCTTAAACAGCAAGCCACTAATGGAATTTGCTAGGTAGGTGTTATTTTCAGATTCTTTGTATTTTCAGCCAACTTAGACTAAAACATTTTAAATAAAGAAAATTAAGGCTCTTAAACTCCAGGATGCCAAAACATATTTATTAGCTCTTTGCGTCAATACTGTTTTTTAGTTACAGAAAAATGTAAAAGTTTACTGTGATTATTTACTTTTACAGCTATTGATGTAATGCTACGTCTTACAGGAAGTCATTTGAGTCTAGAGCAAATAAACATTCTCGCAGGAATGTTGTACCAGCATGCAGTGCAATATTTATATGTAAAAAGAAAAAGAGTTCAGTTTTATAATCCTATTAATTCTGTTTTGTGCATCAGTAGTATTACTTGATATTGAAAGCAAATTTGCACTATGGCCTCTGTGAAAATTTGGCAGTACCAAAAGTGGAGGAACTGTGCAATTTTCATTTGAGCAGAATGTGATTCTGGTGGACCATGTCCTCCAGATCTGTGACATCATTATTAGGAGACAGTATATATATATATATATATATATATATATATATATATATATATGTATATATATATATATATATATTGTGTGTGTGTGTGTGATGTAACTACTTAATGTTCAGCTTGCTGAAAGTGTCTCAAGGACACACCTGTTAATGTACAGGAATATAGCAATACATTACTTTAGTTAAAAGAGTTAATTAAAAAGTTCATGTCAGGAACATAAATAATTTAAGCAGCTGTCCAACCGTCAGCAATAGCATACAGAGATAGGTAAAGTGCTGAGATACAAATTACTTTAGAAACAAAAATATACATTCAGCCATTATGATGAACCAATCACACTCTTAGCCAACCAAAAGCATCCACCATTATCCATTTGTGGAAGTATTAGCTGAAGAGGCCTATCATATAAAGGTATATAAGATGTAGGGATAGTAGGAGGAGGTAGATAGAGGAGAAGAGAAGCAATGAGAGGTAATTATATTATGCACTTACTTACTTTATAGCTATAATTGCATTTGATGTAAGATTTTGGGTGCTGTTATTGTATAGTATAGTTGTTATATTAAGCTGTCTTTCTCACAAGCAAATTCTTTCATAATTAATAATAATAATTATTATTATTAATATAAATATTATATTCCAAAATTAATAATTAATCTTCAATAATTGGCGACCACAAAGGGACATAGAACTTGTCGTCTCTATTAAGATATAAGATCCGGCATGTATGTCTTATACAAATGATGAGTCTTTTAGATGTGTTAGGCTGTTTCAGTCATCATCACCAGTAACAGAATTATAGCATATTTTGCTTATTGTTCTAATAGTAAGTTATATCTTTTTGGAGCGATTTCTTCTATTCAAAGAATCCTCATAGATTAAATTTGGGTATAATATTGAGTTTAAATATAAATTTATATATGTTTATGCAATAGTCACACATTTGTGTGGAATAAAATTCTAGTCATTTTACTTGTAAGCTGCACATGTTGATTTGATATAGACATATCTAGTCTTATACTATAGAAATTTTGTATTGTGGCCCCTCTAAATAAAACAATAAGCCACAATTTATATAGTTATATCATGCAGGTCATGTACTATAAGTATATACTTCTGGATTCATTATTATTGAATTTTTAATTTCTCCAATGAGCCACAGGAAGCTATCGGCTAGATTTGGAGTTTTGTCGGTAACGACCCGAAAAACTAACGCCGGCTTTTTTCTGGCCGCACCATAAAAACAACTCTGGTATTGAGAGTCCACATAAAGGCTGCGTTAGGCTCCAAAAAAGGAGCGTAGAGCATTTTTAACGCAGCTTCAACTCTCGATACCAGAGTTGCTTACGCAAGCGGCCAGCCTCAAAAACGTGCTCGTGCACGATTCTCCCATAGGAAACAATGGGGCTGTTTGAGCTGAAAAAAAACCTAACACCTGCAAAAAAGCCGCGTCCAGCTCTTAACGCAGCCCCATTGTTTGCTATGCGGAAACACTTCCTACGTCTGCACCTAACACCCTAACATGTACCCCGAGTCTAAACACCCCTAACCTTACACTTATTAACCCCTAATCTGCCGCCCCCGCTATCGCTGACCCCTGCATATTATTATTAACCCCTAATCTGCCGCTCCGTAAACCGCCGCTACTTACATTATCCCTATGTACCCCTAATCTGCTGCCCTAACATAGCCGACCCCTATATTATATTTATTAACCCCTAATCTGCCCCCCACAACGTCGCCTCCACCTGCCTACACTTATTAACCCCTAATCTGCCGACCGGACCTGAGCGCTACTATAATAAAATTATTAACCCCTAATCCGCCTCACTAACCCTATAATAAATAGTATTAACCCCTAATCTGCCCTCCCTAACATCGCCGACACCTAACTTCAATTATTAACCCCTAATCTGCCGACTGGAGCTCACCGCTATTCTAATAAATGTATTAACCCCTAAAGCTAGGTCTAACCCTAACACTAACACCCCCCTAAGTTAAATATAATTTACATCTAAGGAAATTAATTATCTCTTATTAAATAAATTATTCCTATTTAAAGCTAAATTCTTACCTGTAAAATAAATCCTAATATAGCTACAATATAAATTATAATTATATTATAGCTATTTTAGGAATAATATTTATTTTACAGGCAACTTTGTAATTATTTTAACCAGGTACAATAGCTATTAAATAGTTAAGAACTATTTAATAGCTACCTAGTTAAAATAATTACAAAATTACCTATAAAATAAATCCTAACCTAAGTTACAATTAAGCCTAACACTATACTATCATTAAATTAATTAAATACAATACCTACAATTACCTACAATTAAACCTAACACTACACTATCAATAAGTAAATTAAATACAATTCCTACAAATAACTACAATGAAATAAACTAACTAAAGTACAAAAAATAAAAAAGAACTAAGTTACAAAAAATAAAAAAATATTTACAAACATAAGAAAAATATTACAACAATTTTAAACTAATTACACCTACTCTAAGCCCCCTAATAAAATAACAAAGACCCCCAAAATAAAAAATGCCCTGCCCTATTCTAAATTACTACAGTTCAAAGCTCTTTTACCTTACCAGCCCTGAACAGGGCCCTTTGCGGGGCATGCCCCAAAGAATTCAGCTCTTTTGCCTGTAAAAAAATAAACATACAATACCCCCCCCCCAACATTACAACCCACCACCCACATACCCCTAATCTAACCCAAACCCCCCTTAAATAAACCTAACACTAAGCCCCTGAAGATCTTCCTACCTTATCTTCACCATACCAGGTTCACCGATCCGTCCTGAAGAGCTCCTCCGATGTCCTGATCCAAGCCCAAGCGGGGGGCTGAAGAGGTCCATGATCCGGCTGAAGTCTTCATCCAAGCGGGATCTGAAGAGGTCCATGATCCGGATGAAGTCTTCATCCAAGCGGGAGCTGAAGAGGTCCATGATCCGGATGAAGTCTTCTATCAACGGCATCTTCAATCTTCTTTCTTCCGGATCCATCTTGCAGACCTCCGACGTGGAACATCCTCTTCTCCCGACGCCTACTAGCCGAATGACGGTTCCTTTAAGGGACGTCATCCAAGATGGCGTCCCTCGAAATCCGATTGGCTGATAGGATTCTATCAGCCAATCGGAATTAAGGTAGGAATATTCTGATTGGCTGATGGAATCAGCCAATCAGAATCAAGTTCAATCCGATTGGCTGATCCAATCAGCCAATCAGATTGAGCTCGCATTCTATTGGCTGATCGGAACAGCCAATAGAATGCGAGCTCAATCTGATTGGCTGATTGGATCAGCCAATCGGATTGAACTTGATTCTGATTGGCTGATTCCATCAGCCAATCAGAATATTCCTACCTTAATTCCGATTGGCTGATAGAATCCTATCAGCCAATCGGAATTCGAGGGACGCCATCTTGGATGACGTCCCTTAAAGGAACCGTCATTCAGCTAGTAGGCGTCGGGAGAAGAGGATGTTCCGTGTCGGAGGTCTGCAAGATGGATCCGGAAGAAAGAAGATTGAAGATGCCGTTGATAGAAGACTTCATCCGGATTATGGACCTCTTCAGCTCCCGCTTGGATGAAGACTTCAGCCGGATCATGGACCTCTTCAGCCCCCCGCTTGGGCTTGGATCAGGACATTGGAGGAGCTCTTCTGGACGGATCGGTGTGATACCCGGTGAGGTGAAGATAAGGTAGGAGGATCTTCAGGGGCTTAGTGTTAGGTTTATTTAAGGGGGGTTTGGGTTAGATTAGGGGTATGTGGGTGGTGGGTTGTAATGTTGGGGGGCTTGGGTATTGTATGTTTTTTTTTACAGGCAAAAGAGCTGAACTTCTTGGGGCATGCCCCGCAAAGGGCCCTGTTCAGGGCTGGTAAGGTAAAAGAGCTTTGAACTTTAGTAATTTAGAATAGGGTAGGGCATTTTTTTATTTTGGGGGTCTTTGTTATTTTATTAGGGGGCTTAGAGTAGGTGTAATTAGTTTAAAATTGTTGTAATATTTTTCTTATGTTTGTAAATATTTTTTTATTTTTTGTAACTTAGTTCTTTTTTATTTTTTGTACTTTAGCTAGTTTATTTAATTGTATTTATTTGTAGGAATTGTATTTAATTAATTTATTGATAGTGTAGTGTTAGGTTAATTGTAGGTAATTGTAGGTAGTTTATTTAATTAATTTATTGATAGTGTAGTGTTAGGTTTAATTGTAACTTAGGTTAGGATTTATTTTACAGGTAATTTTGTAATTATTTTAACTATTTTAGCTATTAAATAGTTCTTAACTATTTAATAGCTATTGTACCTGGTTAAAATAAATACAAAGTTACCTGTAAAATAAATATTAATCCTAAAATAGCTATAATATAATTATAATTTATATTGTAGCTATATTAGGATTTATTTTACAGGTAAGTATTTAGCTTTAAATAGGAATAATTTATTTAATAAGAGTTAATTAATTTCGTTAGATTAAAATTATATTTAATTTAGGGGGGTGTTAGTGTTAGGGTTAGACTTAGCTTTAGGGGTTAATACATTTATTAGAACAGCGGTGAGCTCCAGTCGGCAGATTAGGGGTTAATGTTTGAAGTTAGGTGTCGGCGATGTTAGGGAGGGCAGATTAGGGGTTAATACTATTTATTATAGGGTTAGTGAGGCGGATTAGGGGTTAATAACTTTATAATAATAGCGGTGCGGTCCGCTCGGCAGATTAGGGGTTAATAAGTGTATGCAGGTGGAGGCGACGTTGAGGGGGGCAGATTAGGGGTTAATAAATATAATATAGGGGTCGGCGGGGGTTAGGGGCAGCAGATTAGGGGTACATAAATATAATGTAGGTGGCGGCGCTTTGCGTTCGGCAGATTAGGGGTTAATTATTGTAGGTAGCTGGTGGCGACGTTGTGGGGGGCAGGTTAGGGGTTAATAAATATAATATAGGGGTCGGCGGTGTTAGGGGCAGCAGATTAGGGGTACATAAGTATAACGTAGGTGGCGGTCGGCAGATTAGGGGTTAAAAAAATTTAATCGAGTGGCGGCGATGTGGGGGGACCTCGGTTCAGGGGTACATAGGTAGTTTATGGGTGTTATTGTACTTTAGAGCACAGTAGTTAAGAGCTTTATAAACCGGCGTTAGCCCAGAAAGCTCTTAACTACAGACTTTTTTCCTGCGGCTGGAGTTTTGTCGTTAGATGTCTAACGCTCACTTCAGACACGACTCTAAATACCGGAGTTAGAAAAATCCCATTGAAAAGATAGGATACGCAATTTACGTAAGGGGATCTGTGGTATGGAAAAGTGGCGGCTGAAAAGTGAGCGTTAGACCCTATTTTGAGTGACTCCAAATACCGGAGGTAGCCTAAAACCAGCGTTAGGAGCCTCTAACGCTGGTTTTCATGGCTAACGCCAAACTCCAAATCTAGGCCTATGTAAATAAATAGTTAAAATATTGTGGACATAGCTAAATTGCCCCCTTGAAATAAAACAATTTGTATTGAATTAATATATGTATGTAATTATCTAAATCTATATCAAAGGTAACTAGATGAGAATTATCACTTTAATTTAAATCCAAAAAGAAATAATTAATTTACCACAATTTCTAGCTATGGTTTTTACCATATAAGATTATTAGAAGGATTTAGGTTGTTTCAGCCACAGAACAGGGACAAAAACCTACAATTATTCAATACTCAAACATAGGCTGATTTATACACCTAAAGTATTGCATATTGTGTGATTTGCTGTTTTTGACACTGGTCTAATAACTAATTGTGTCTCTGAGAAATTCAGTATAATTTTTAACACCTAACTCTGGCAAGGAAGATTGGTTATTTATTGCTTATTTCATTCAAGAGGGGTATCCTTTTAAATTATCAATGCTACATTCCTGTTAAATATTTTGTTAAGCTATTTACCTAGTATTTCTCAGTAACTGCTGAATATATATGGCAAATCATATGTAATGGAAATCAGTGTTATAGATGCAATAATTCCCAATGTAGAAAAATAAGATATATGTAGATGTAGGGATTTTAGAGTAAGTATTAAATAGCCTCTATTGTAGCTATTAACTAGTTTCTATTTGGGTACAGGATATATGTATGAATGTATGTGTTTGAGTTACACAGTTTCTGTAGATTACCAAATTGTGTTCTGTTCAATCCTAAATTAGGAATGAGGTGAATGTGACTAGGAAATTCTCAGGAGATAAATTTAAGGGTTTTCTACCCTAACATTGGCCACATTCAAATATAATCCTCAATCTTTTACTGATAAAGAAAAATATTTCTCACACGTTTTCCACTATTATGACAATAGATGCTCATCCATCAGCCTTCAAAATGGTGACAAGAAGAAAACCACAGTCCAGCTCCAGATCAGAGAGTAGTCTACTGCCAGCAGTGACAACAAGAAACACACAGACCAGCTCCAGATCAGAGAGTAGTGTACTGCCAGCAGTGACAACAAGAAACCATAGACCAGAGGGAAGTCTACTGCCAGCAACAAGTAATAAGCTACTCCAAAAAGATGACTGCAATGCCAAAAGTAAGAGATTGTTTCAAAAGGATGCTGCCTGCAATTCAAAGTCCTCACCATCTTCACAAGAGGGAAGCACATTAGCTGGGAAAAGAAAATCCCAGAACAACTGTAGTGTATATATATATATATTAAAAGTGAACTAGAAAAAAATCAGCGCTAAGTGTACCACCCCCAGGCCAGTAATTTAATTATTTTTGAATGAATCGGCGGCCTAATACCTGAAATATGGACAAATGATAGGTCCCCACCTAACACTGTCCTGTTTCTAATTGTTAAAAGAAATGTGAGTGAAAAGATTAGTAAATTCTTAAAAAAGTCTCAAAACTGGTATTAATATTCCCCCTTAGTGTCACAAGGGGAGAATTAATTAATTCTTTAAATGGTTTGTACAATATAAACAATATACACAAATAGATAAGTCCCCAATTTGTGCGGTATATGATCCTTTAAATAGATTTTTATACAATATACACAAGTTAATCAGTCCCCAATTTGTGCAATATTGGATCTATTTCTTATTCTTGTGACATCCACGTATTAAAAGTGAGTGCCTACTTACAAGATTTAACTTCAATCCTATGAGGTAAGTAAAAGTGTCCCTTTAAGGAAAAAATGTCCCACAGCAATCCAGAAAAAACGCTTCTATGCCTCCTCAGTGTGGTAGAATATTTTCTTCCTTCACAGATTGGTTTTATGCTCTCCTCCCAGTGGCACGATGTATCATGAACATAGAGAAAAGGGAAAACAAATGCAAACAAATAGTGCAACACTGTATGTGAACTTAAAAACGTATTTATTTTCTATGTTAAAAATGCTCATATTTATAAACCTCAGTCCAGTACGAGGTATCAGTTAAGCGTGTAACATTTAGTTGAAAACAACAGGTGCAATTTCCATAAGCATATATACCGGTCACATCAGTCAAGTATGCAAGAAACAGGAATACAAGCAGTTGGAATGTATAATTAAATTAAGTCTCTTTAAATTCTCTCCTTACGTGTTTTTACAAAATAGGTTACCTTCTTCGTCAGAGATTAGTATTGTATGAGATTGCTGAACAAACTTGGGACTTAAGAATAGTGATGTCGCGAACTGTTCGCCGGAGAACAGTTCCCGGCGAACATAGCTTGTTCGCGTTCGCCACTGCGGGCGAACATATGCGATGTTCAATCCGCCCCCTATTTGTCATCATTGAGGAAACTTTGACCCTGTATCTTACAGCCTTCTGACACATTTGGGCCAATCAGCAGCAGACACTCCCTCACATACCCTCCCAGCTCCTTGGCAGCAGCCATTTTAGATTCTTTACGTTCTTGCTTTCTTAGTGAGAGGAGCTTTAGTGTTGCTGCTGCTGACATTATAGGGAAATAGATAGCTAGGCTAGTGTATTTAGTGTTCACTACAGTCCTGAAGGACTCATCTAATCTCTGCTGTAAGGACAGCACCCCAAAAAGCCCTTTTTAAGGCTATAACTTCAGTCGGTTTTTTGTTTTTTATTTGTAATTTTATTTGCATTTGCCTGGTTTTCAGCCTGTGTGTGAGGCTCACAGCATATACTGTGATTAGTGCCACCACTGATATCTGCTTAACATTAGTGTAAATTTAAACAACAAAACTTTTAAATCATTTTGCTAGTGTAATCTAATTTCATTTTCTATCAGGCCTGTGTGTCAGGCTTACACAGCATACAGCGTTGTTTAATTGCTGTGCCAGCAGCCACCACTCATATCTGCTTAACATTATTTTAAATTTAAAAAACAAAACTTTTAAATCATTTTGCTAATGTAATCTAATTTCATTTTCTATCAGGCCTGTGTGTCAGGCTTACACAGCATACTGTGGTTAATTGCTGTACCAGCAGCCACCACTCATAACTGCTTAACATTATTTTAAATTTAAAAAACAAAACTTTTAAATCATTTTGCTAGTGTAATCTAATTTAATTTTCTATCAGGCCTGTGTGTCAGGCTTACACAGCATACAAAATTGTTTAATTGCTGTACCAGCAGACACCACTCATATCTGCTTAACATTATTTTAATTTTTTTAAAAAAAAAAAACTTTTAGTACAACTTAACACAACCTAGTTACCATGGGTCCCAGACCGCATGTCTTGTTGTTATATTTGGTGAGGGTTATCAGGTAGGCCGTATAGACCTCCCCCGATAGGGGAGTAAAAGGGATTAAAGTGGTAAGAATAGTACTAATATAAACAAAACCTTGTTACCAAGGGTCCCAGACCGCATGTCTTGTTATTATACTTTGTAAGGGTAATCATGCAGGCCATATAGACCTCCCCCGATAAGGGGAGTAAAAGGGATTAAAGTGCTAAGAATAGTACTACTAAACACAACCTAATTACCATGGGTCCCAGACCGCATGTCTTGTTGTTATACTTTCTCAGGTAATCATGCAGGCCATATAGACCTACACAGATAGGGGGAGTAACATGGATTAAAGTGCTAAGAATAGTACTAATATAAACAAAACCTATTTACCATGGGTCCCAGACCGCATGTCTTGTTGTGATACTTTGTCAGGGTAATCGTGCAGGCCATATAGACCTCCCTCGATAGGGTGAGTTACAGGGATTAAAGTGATAACAATAGTACTACTTAACAGAACCTAGTTACCATGGGTCCCAGACCGCATGTTTAATTATTATACTTTGTCAGGGTAATTATATATCTAACAAATCTATCTATTTATCTTCTATTGATTCTATCTAACTATCAATCTATGTATATCTATCTATCAAATCTATCTATCTCATGTCCGGACTGTTTTGAGACAGCCACTTGTGTTTTTGACAAATTTGAAGTAGGAGGACAGACCAATCACAGGGATTAAACTGCTAAGAATAGTACTACTTAAGACAACCTAGTTATACCAGTACCACCATGGGTCCCAGACCGCATGTTTGGTTGTTATACTTTGTCAGGGTAATCATGCAGGCCATATAGACCTCCCCCGATAGGGGGAGTTACAGGGATGAAAGTGCTAAGAATAGTACTACTTAACACAACCTAGTTATCATGGGTCCCAGGCAGCATGTTTTGTTGTTATACTTTGTCAGGGTAATCATGCAGGCCATATAGACCTCCCCCGATAGGGGGAGTAACAGGGATTAAATTGCTAAGAATAGTACTACCTAACACAACCTAGTTACCATGGGTCCTAGACCACATGTCTTATTATTATATTTTGTCAGGATAATCATGCAGGCCATATACACCTCCCCCGATAGGGGGAGTAACAGGGATTAAAGTGCTAAGAATAGTACTACTTAACACAACCTAGTTACCATGGGTCCCAGACCGCATGTTTGTTGTTATACTTTGTCAGGGTAATCATGCAGGCCATATAGACCTCCCCCGATAGGGGAAGTAACAGGGATTAAAGTGCTAAGAATAGTACTACTTAACACAACCTAGTTACCATGGGTCCCAGACCGCATGTTTTATTATTATATTTTGTATATCTATCTATCAAATCTATCTATCTCGTGTCCGGACTGTTTTTGAGACAGCCACTTGTGTTTTTGACAAATTTGAAGTAGGAGGACAGACCAATCACAGGGATTAAACTGCTAAGAATAGTACTACTTAAGACAACCTAGTTATACCAGTACCACCATGGGTCCCAGACCGCATGTTTGGTTGTTATACTTTGTCAGGGTAATCATGCAGGCCATATAGACCTCCCCCGATAGGGGGAGTTACAGGGATGAAAGTGCTAAGAATAGTACTACTTAACACAACCTAGTTATCATGGGTCCCAGGCAGCATGTTTTGTTGTTATACTTTGTCAGGGTAATCATGCAGGCCATATAGACCTCCCCCGATAGGGGGAGTAACAGGGATTAAATTGCTAAGAATAGTACTACCTAACACAACCTAGTTACCATGGGTCCTAGACCACATGTCTTATTATTATATTTTGTCAGGATAATCATGCAGGCCATATACACCTCCCCCGATAGGGGGAGTAACAGGGATTAAAGTGCTAAGAATAGTACTACTTAACACAACCTAGTTACCATGGGTCCCAGACCGCATGTTTGTTGTTATACTTTGTCAGGGTAATCATGCAGGCCATATAGACCTCCCCCGATAGGGGAAGTAACAGGGATTAAAGTGCTAAGAATAGTACTACTTAACACAACCTAGTTACCATGGGTCCCAGACCGCATGTTTTATTATTATATTTTGTCAGGATAATCATGCAGGCTATATACACCTCCCCCGATAGGGGGAGTAACAGGGATTAAAGTGCTAAGAATAGTACTACTTAACACAACCTAGTTACCATGGGTCCCAGACCGCATGTTTTGTTGTTATACTTTGTCTGGGTAATCATGCAGGCCATATAGACCTCCCCGATAGGGGGAGTAAGAGGGATTAAACTGCTAAGAACAGTACTACTTAACACAACCTAGTTACCATGGGTCCCAGACCGTGTCTCTTGTTGTTATACTTTGTCAGGGTAATCATGCAGGCCATATAGACCTCCCCCGATAGGGGAAGTAACAGGGATTAAAGTGCTAACAATAGTACTACTTAACACAACCTAGTTACCATGGGTCCCAGACCGCATGTTTTGTTGTTATACTTTGTCTGGGTAATCATGCAGGCCATATAGACCTCCCCGATAGGGGGAGTAACAGGGATTAAAGTGCTAAGAATAGTACTACTTAACACAACCTAGTTACCATGGGTCCCAGACCGCATGTTTGTTGTTATACTTTGTCAGGGTAATCATGCAGGCCATATAGACCTCCCCCGATAGGGGAAGTAACAGGGATTAAAGTGCTAACAATAGTACTACTTAACACAACCTAGTTACCATGGGTCCCAGACCGCATGTTTTATTATTATACTTTGTCAGGGTAATTATATATCTATCAAATCTATCAATTTATCTTCTATCGATTCTATCTAACTATCAATCTATGTATATCTATCTATCAAATCTATCTCGTGGCCGGACTGTTTTGAGACAGCCACTTGTGTTTAGGACAAATTTGAAGTAGGAGGACAGACCAATCATCTTCTTCCATCTCCCTGTTCCAAAAATGCAGGCCATATAGACCTCCCCCGATAGGGGGAGTAACAGGTAGTAGTAAACTGCTAAGAATAGTACTACTTAACACACCACGAGTCCCAGACCGCATGTCTTATTGTTATACTCTGTCAGGGAAATGATATATCTTTCAAATCTATCTATTTATCTATCAAATCTATCTAACTATCAATCGTATCTATCAAATGTATATTGCATCTATTGATCGATGTAATTCGTATCTATCAAATGTATATTGCATCTTTTGATCTATGTAATTCGTATCTATCAAATGTATATTGCATCTTTTGATCTATGTAATTCGTATCTATCAAATGTATATTGCATCTATTGATCTATGTAATTCGTATCTATCAAATGTATATTGCATCTTTTGATCTATGTAATTCGTATCTATCATATGTATATTGCATCTATTGAGCTATGTAATCTATGTATCTATCTATCTATCTATCTATCTATCAAATCTATCTCGTGGTTGTGCAAATGGACTGTTTGCGGTTGTTTGCGGTGCATTACACAGAGAGTTTGGTCTGTCACTGTGAAGCGGGCGTAACCCTTACACTACCTGATCGATACAACATCATAACTGATGTTTTAAAGCACGTTATTCCAAACAATTTAGGAATGTTAGGTGATTTAGGCCCTTTATGGGTTAAAAGCAGACTCTGCATCAACTATGTAATTTTACATGGGAGTTTTGCCAGGATCCCCCTCCAGCATGCCACAGTCCAGGTGTTAGTACCCTTGAAACAACTTTTCCATCACTATTGTGGCCAGAAAGAGTCCTTGTGGGTTTTAAAGTTCGTCTGCCTATTGAAGTCAATGGCGGTTTGCGCGGTTCGCTGGTTCACGAACAGTAGCGGAAGTCGAGTCCGCCGTTCGAGAACCGAAATTTTTAAGTTTGCGACATCACTACTTAAGAATAGTATTAGCTCAATTAACATTGACTATAAACGATTATGATTGGCCCGTTTGTCCCCATGTGATTAAGGGGGTGTGTGGACTACTCCACCAATCAAAGAAATCATTTGTTAATATGTGACATCCTAGGAGGATGAAAGATAAACAAAGTGCCGCCTCTCTGCAGCTGTCCTTGATCTACTCTGTTAGTAAAACACCCATTTTCTTCTATATATAAACACTTTCCGTGTCTTAATGAGTGGGGATTTTCGCGCATACGTAAAGCTGTTTTTTGTGCTCTCTACGTGATCACAGGGGTGTGAGCTTTCCTTCCAATCAGATCGAAGTAAAGGCACTTCTTAGTTTTAGCTGAACAGAGTCGGATATGCTGCATTTGTTTTAACTTACAATTTTCTTCTATGTAATATATCGTGATCTATATCTATATATAGGCACGATTTGTTTGGTTGGGAATTTTTAATATGAACTTGTTAGTAATATATAAATGAAGGATTCATAAATACCGCTTAGAAAAACATTTCATCACAAATTTAAAACTTGATATACATAATAATGAAAAAAGGGGGTAGACATGACATACTCTAAGAGATCCGGTATTCTGGGATCATAATTAAAATCCATATACAATAAATACACATTTTCCTCGTATTATTTAAAATAATTATTGTTGTTTAAAATAATTGTTTTAAATAAATAATTCATAAATTGGTAAATATTTGTATTATGTACACTTAAAATCGTCTTAAAAAAATTAAATATATATATATGTAGATAAATGTCTCCTCTCCAGTACATTATATCCTAAAGAGCTGGTTCCTCTCCTTTTTTCCTTTTATGTCTCACCTGTAAGAGTGATTGTCTATCCAGGCATTTCGCTTTTTTATAGGCCTTGGATAACTCAGTCTCCTTATATCCTCTTTCTATGAATCTCTTTTTTAATAGTACAGCTTCTTGTTCAAAATGTTCCATCTTTGAGCAATTTCGTCTAAGGCGTTGGTACTGGCCATACGGAATATTTCTTATCCATTCTGGATTATGATTGCTCAAAGCTAGTATCTATTACTATCAGTTGATTTCTTGTGAAGTTTGGTGTGAATTTTCCTTTCTTCATGGAACAATATGATATCAAGAAAATCTATTTCTAACGTACTCCTTTTTTCGGTAAAGGTTAGATTAAATTCATTTTTATTTAGGGATTCTACAAATTCACTGATGATATTGTCAGGGCCTTCCCAAATCATGACGATGTCATCAATATACCTTGGCAATTTCCTAATGTGAGCACTAAATGGATTATTACACCATATATGACATTCCTCCCACAGCCCCATGTACAAATTTGCAAAGCTAGGTGAAAAGCAAGTGCCCATTGCTGTACCTTGGAGCTGTAGGAAGTATTCTCTCTTGAATAGAATTTTTTCATTCGTTTGTGGGCTAAATAGCTTAAGTATATTTGTCTGGGAATTAACAAACCATACCTTGGCATATAATTGTTATATTTAAATGCAACTCTGAATTGGGAGATTATTGTGAATAAGGTCATTTTTATGATCTTTGTATAGCATATATAACAGCTTAAACGTGTATAGTTTGATTCATAACCTGGTTCCTATAAATATAATTCAATGTGTCTATACATTTTAATTAATATAAAGAATTTTAGGAATTTACATTAATTTTAATTGTTTTGTATATGCATTTTATTGGGGGTTTGTTTTTAAAGAATAATTATTAAATATATTTTATTATAACCCGGCCATATACTGACATATTATTTGGAGGAACTTTGCATGAGATATTATTAATATTTAGCAAATTGATATGATATATTTGTAGCAAATAAAATTATTAAAAAGAAGAAAAAAAGGAGTATTATTAATGTTTTTGTGATTAAATATTTAAAAATTAATTTTAACCCTTTGAGTGCTAAGCACTTTCCCACCTGGGTGCTAAGATTTTTTAATGTTTTTTTTCTTTTGAACATGTTTTACATTTTTTTTTCTTTTTTTAGACCTACACTGTTGGATAGGTTTGGTGATTACCTTTCCAATGGTGGGTCTTGGGGTCTGTAGCTGCTTAGATGCCTGAGATCCAGGCTTCTAAGCAGCATGCCACCTGCTCCTATACTTAACATTGTTAAGTATAAATAAAGTTGCGCGATGACATCATCACGTTGTTGCGCATGATGTCACCACACAAAATGGGAAGCCCCGGTGATGCCTGTCACTCTACAGGCACGATCGCCGGGGTAGGAGTGGGTGGGCTCTGAGCCATCATTAGCACCAGAGTGGGAAACTCTGTGACGGCTCAGAGCCGACATTAGCACTCAAAGGGTTAATATTTTGAAATATTTAAAAAAAAAAAATGAAAAATTGATAAATTGATTTTTCATATTTCAAAATTAATATTAATATTTTTGAAAATATTTTTTTTCTTCTTCTTATTGGTCAAAATTGTATTAGCGTTTTAATTTCACTAAATACTAAGCCAATATAATAATGTCTATTACTAGAAGTGAATCATTTGAATCTGTACATAGTTTTGAAATTTGTTCCCCGAAATTACCCTGCACTCAGGGCAATGTCCTTAAAATGAGGTTTAATATTGCGGGTGATTTAAATGATTACATGGATATGCTTGCAATTAAGGCTAAAAATATTGCTATTGATGATGGAAAATAGAATGAAAAAAGTGAATTATTCCAAGAATTATTAAAAATTAATCAATGCAAAAATCTCAATAAACGGGATGAACTAATACTAAAATCTTGGCCCCTGGTAATATGCATTATTGATTAAATGTCCCTCCTCTGTATAGAAAAGGAATTGTAAATACAGGGGCTAGAAGATGGTATTCGCTCCTCACGCAGATGCGAAGAGAATTTAAATATAGCCGAAAATTAAATTGTTACATTTAAACAAGACATGGCCGCCTTAGATAAGCATAACCTAAATTTACTACCAAAATACAAGAGTTAAATAAACAACTCGCAAGTAAGATCTAAGTGGTTTAAAAAGGCCTATCATAATAATGAAAAACCCTCTATTAACAATGAGAATAATGCAGATCATAACTCCCTTAAGGAATACATCAGAAATGAATTACAGAACAGGAGAGATATACCAAATGAAATGATAAATGTCAATAATGGTACTAATCATATTCTCTCTCTACAGACTGGAAACATGCACAGCTTTGCTCATCAACCACGTGTTTTCCAGATTTTGTTTGCCCCAAAGAATCAAATCTGATCGGGGAACCCACTTCACTTGCAAAGTGATGACCAAAATGTGGAAAATATTAGGGGTCAAAAGAATGCTCCATATTGCATATAGAGCTGCCTCAAGTGGTGGTGTAGAGTGTTACAACCAGTCCATTGTGAAAATCCTAAAAAAGTTTGTAAGTGAAACAGGGAAAAGACTGGGATGTAAAACTACCTCTAGTCCTAATGGCATTAAGAGCAACTCCAAGTAGTGCTACCAAGATTTCACCTTTTGAACTGATGAGAGGTAGAAGAATGGTTCTACCTCAGCATCTACTGTACCGTACATCAGACCAGAACTTGATAAACGCTGCCAATACGCATCAATATGTGGAGAACCTAAGAAAGCACCTGCAATATGCCTTTGCATTTGCTCAAAAACACTTAGAGAAGGCTGCAACTGCCACTAAAACCTATTATGATCTCAAAACATTCAAAAAGGAATATGAAATAAATGATAATGTTTATCTTTATAACTTTGGAAGAGATCAGGTTAAGAAGAAGAAATTTCTTCCATCATGGAAGGGTGATTTTGTCATTACAGACAATATATCTCCAGTCGCCTATAAAATTAGGATCCCTAAAAACAATACTTTTATGGATAAATGGGTCCATATTAATCAGTTGTGAGCGTGCCATCCTAGATCTCAACTACAAGTCATAGAGGGAGAATGAAGTGTCATATCCCCAAATACATTAAAGAAATATTGTAGTTTAAAGATGCTTAGCTAATGAGCATGAAGGCTAAAAAATAACGGACTCTCTTCATAGAAGACTGTCTATAATGCATACGGTCAATACACTCACCAAGTACCACTGACTTTAAGCCAATTCAAATACATGTGACCTACATCTATTTAAAATTGGAAGGGGTATCTGTGAAGATTATTAAATTATATATATATATATATATATATATATATATATATACATATATATATATATATATATATGTATATTATTTAATATATATATATATATATGGTTGTTAAGAAAACATGATTCATTATACATGAAACTGGTTACAGCAGTTGTATTTACTCTGCCAAATTATTCTTGGCTGTGTAAACCAGCCCCCTCTCTCTCATTCATCAATGAAATTGTTTGCATATTTATTTCAGAAAGAACAAAGGCTTAGACTGTTGTATAAATAAAACCAGTGGGCTACTTCAAAGTGAATATTAGCATGATGGAGCCTCAGAGGTATATTCCCATATATGGGCTTCCTGCCCAAGATGGGTAATGAACTCACAGGCCCCCTGTCGGGAATAGATGGTCCATCTGTGGGAATGATTAAATCTAAGGAATTGTAGTTTTTACCATCTAAATGTTAAATGATCCCCTGTTGAGCTACATGCACATCCTGCCCAGCCATGTGTTCCTTGGGAGCATAGAAGCCAAGAATTAAGATTTCAACATGTGAAATTGCAGCTGTTAAATTCATTTTTAAAATACAGCCTGTATAATTAGAAATACTGTATAAAAATGTGTATTGTGGACCTAAGAAGCAGTGACTAATAGTAACATATTAGATAAATATTTGCTCTGCTTGATAAATACTGCAAATAGATGTATAAATGTTTGACATTTTTTACAACATTGTTTTTTTTTTTTTATTTTATTATTTATTTATACGTGCCAACAGTGTAAAAGAAAAAACACACAGTATCAAATTAAAACATATTACAGAAGTAAGACCACCTCGCAGGGTGTTAAATAAAAAACCCCCCCAAAAAAAACATACCCGGCATTTTAAGGTTTCACATACCATCCCTTTCAATCTGGCAAAATACGACAAGTTAGGATCTACTACATACATTATAAACCACCGTAGTATATATACTTAAATATAGGAAAGCTTATCTAAATAGTGTAATAGGAAATAAATATAAAAAAGAAAGAAGAAAAAAAACCCTGGTCTCTTCCATACATTATAATCAATTACTGGATACTGAATAATAAAAAAAAAAAAAAAAAAAAAGCGAATCTTTCAAGATTTTCTACTTTTACACTGAAGCACTTTTTATCTTGACACAAAAAAATATATAAAAAAACAACCAAAAAAAAGACAAAGGAAAAACGAAAAAAAAAAAAGAAATGGGGGAAGAGGAAAGAAAGAGAAAAAAAACAAAAAAAAACAACGAAAACATATCCTTCTCTCTCGCGAGCTCCGCCCCCCCCCCACACTCCCATTATATTAATCTAGGGACAAAATTCGATCCGCCTCGCTTCTTAACGATAATATGTTACGTGTCTCTATAATTCCTAATCCATTCTACTGGAAATTCACCCAGTATCGCTAAATCACCGAAACATTCTGAACTAAAAAATGGATGTACTATCGACTTTTGAATGCTTTCCGTGTATGTCTTAATTATCGGAAGCCATCCTACTAAAAATTTCCTGACTTCCTTTTCTTGTGCTTCTCTAAGATGAAAGGACTCATACAATATATGCATCTGGATTTCCTTAATGAACACTGAAAAATTAGGCATTTTATTAGCTTTCCAGTTTTTCACTATCAATTGTCTGACCAACAATATAATTATATTTAAGATTTTTTTGTGTAATAATACGTCCTGACTGGCATAATTAAGGAAAAAAATACAGTCTGCATCTAGGCAGATCTTTAGTTTAAAAATATTGTTAAACCAATAAGCAACCTTCTTCCAAAATTGTCCAACCTTAGGACACTCAAAAAACATATGTAAAATGTCTGCGTTAATGAAAAGACATCGTGGACAAGAAAAAGTTTGACTAGTAGACATTTTAGACAATTTTAACGGTGTACAATAAAAGTTGTTAATAAGTTTCATATGGCTCTCTTTCCAGCTCATTGGTATCCTACATTTATTAACTATTTTACAACTAACCCTAATTGTCTCTTGATCCGTCCCTGGGGTCACTAAACTCCATTTATCCTGGAGGATTTCTATCCATGCATTACTCTGCTTGGCCAGCATAATACTATACAGTATAGATATTGAAGGGGCCTTAACTCTAGCGATAGTGATACTGGGTCTTATTTCAAACCATGCGACCGCCCCGCCACCATCCCAATCCTTAGATTTGATGTAATGACAGACTTGTAGATATGGAAACAAATTGTTACTTGGGAGATCAAACTGTCTCTTTAAATTATCAAAGGAAGTTATTCCTGCACCTTCTATAAAAAATTGATATACTGTCTTCAGTCCTTTCGCAGACCATGCTCTAAATACCTTCTGGTTAATCCCTGGGGTAAACTTTACAACATTGTTACTTTATTTTACAGACAGCAAGATGTCCTATGAATATTAGCCATAAACATGGATATCTTCTATTTTAACATAGAAATTGATAAATACTGGTGTTTGGTGTCAAATTATACATTTTCTGTTATGTTAAATTAAATATAGATGCTGACAAGAGAGGTTTATTAATGCTAGGAATTATAGTATGTTGAATAAAAACAATATAAGGAGATGTTTTGATTGTGGCAAAAATTAATGGTGAGACTATATTTGTGGTTGTTTGCTGCCCCCTAGGGGATTAAAACTGATATGACAGCCAAAATAATTGACTGTTTAAAACATTTGCAAATCCAAATAACCAATCAATGCTCAGCTCCATTAAGGGCGAATCAGGGACAAGCCACAAAAGGGCCTATCAAAATCTTGTGGGAAGGATTAAAGAAACGGGGGAGGAAGTCTTTATTTTTGGAATAAAGGTCCAGAGAGCTTACTGCTAAGGGATACAGACTAAAAGTAGCATTAACTTTTGGAGTGAAAATACATAGGCTTTGGTGCCAAGCATATTCTCTGCCATTTTTGGGGACACTTTCTTGAACAAAGAAAGATTAACAATTCTTGAAGTATATACCTGTGCACATTGTGAGTAAACCCTCCATAGATGACCCACAAGAAACTCTGGAATATGAAACATTGATTTGTTTCATTGGGTAAAGTATATAATTTGATATTTTAAAGCAAATACATTCATTATTGCTACAATCTAATTGCAGTTAGTGAATTTAAAAGGATACTTTGTATTTTGGACTCATATTCACAGTCCTGTGTAATTTTAAGATAGTCTTTTGTATGCTAATTTCCAGGTGCCTGGTCCATGACTTATGAGAAGTATTACAGAAGCCAAAGTATTTTTGCCAAACATGAGAAAGAGGCCTATATGGGTCTGTTGTGTTCAGTTTCTATGCTAAATTATGCTTCACCTCACATGAACACATTACCATCGGTTTTATATATATATAAAATAGATCATTTTTAGTTTTGTAATTCTCTTTTAATAATTTAGATAGCGAAACTGAAACTAGTAAATAAATCATAATTTAGGATGCTTACTGATAAGATACAAGCAATTACTCTCATAAGGTGTGGCCAATCCAAAAATTTCTCATGGCCACAAGGTGCGTTTGTTACAATATGAGAAATTTGCTAAATATGATCAAATTATTTATATGTATTTGTGTGTGTGTGTATCTATATATATCTATATATATCTATATATATCTATATCTATATAAATATATATATATATATGTGTGTGTGTGTGATGTAACTACTTAATGTTCAGCTTGCTGAAAGTGTCTCAAGGACACACCTGTTCATGTACAGGAATATAGCAATAAATTCCTTTAGTTAAAATAGTTTAGTTAAAAAGTGCATGTCAGGAACATAACTATTTTAAGCAGCTGTCCAACCGTCCGCAATAGCATACAGAGATAGGTAAAGTGCTGAGATACAAATTACTTTAGAAACAAAAATATACATTCAGCCATTATGATGAACCAAAAACACTCTTAGCCAACCAAAAGCATCCACCATTATCCATTTTGGGAAGTATTAGCTGAAGAGGCCTATCATTTAAAGGTATATAAGATATAGGGATAGTAGGAGGACGTAGATAGAGGAGAAGAGAAGCAATGAGAGGTAATTATATTATGCACTTACTTACATTATACCTATAAGGTTGTTTTCATGTCTGTTTGCATTTGATGTAAGAAATTGTATGCAGTTATGTCAATGTGTTTTATGTAATGTATTTAATGTAACTGATATTAATGGTACCATATAAATAAGCATAGAATTTTGTGTTGTGTGATCTAAGATTTTGGGTGCTGTGACTAAATAAAAGTTGTTATATTAAGCTGTCTTTCTCACAAGCAAATTCTTTCATAAATAATCATTATTATTATTATTATTATTATTATTAATATAAATATTATATTCCAAAATGAATAATTAATCTTCAATAACAGGCAAGCCAGAGCTTAGGGGCAAGAACAAGCGGCTGATGGGTCAAATCAGTGTCTGCCCAGGGAATGTATCCAAAGTCAGTGGAGCACTGTAAAAAATGTTTCTCTGACATAAAAAGGATCATGAAGGATAAGTTGGGATAGAAATAGCAGTCAGTCAGTGGCTTCTATATAAAGAGATTGGGACCCAAAGTAATGCAAGGAGTTTATGTGCCCAGCAACAGATTTTCCAGGTTAGTGTGTTTTAAATTTAAATTGTAATATTTATGTATACCTATATATAATCATGTATATATATAAATATATATTTATATTGTATATATATGTATTATTATTATTAATTATTTTTAAAGTGCCAACAGATTCCACAGTGCTGTCCATTGGTACAAAGATAAAAGTACAACAGTGATACAATACAATTCAATAAGAGACACCAGACAAAATTAAACAAATACAGGGGGAATTGAGGGCCCTGTTCCCGTGGGGACTTACAATCTAGATGGGTAGGAGGGTAAGAAACAGGAGGTGGGGAGTGCAAAGGTGATAATGATGTTAGTGTGGAGTTAGAAGAGGGCACCTATTAGGCAAGTGGAATTCATGTGTTACTGATATACAAGGTATAAATACATATTGTACCAAAATACCATCAGACATATGTAGAAATATGTAATTATGAATAAATAGAACATATTCTTCTATGTCAAGAACATCGGAATGTGAAATATTCATATTTTCATGTCAAATTAGCGCACATGAGACTATGGTATTGGGTTTGCACAAGAGTGGGAGGTTTTTTTCCCACTTTTTTTGCTCCATCCACTCCTCTGAGGAATAGCTTATTGTGCGCTATATTCAAATTAGTCTTTTTGTGCAATACTTTTAGCGCTCTAGCAAAAGTGCTAAATAGCGCTTCACTCGTAATGTTGTGTTTCGGAATCTAATTTTGATAGCACAATTAAATAAAGCAGCAAATTAGAAAACGGTGGAGAGGATGGCCCAGTTAAGTACTCAAGAGAGGCTTAGTGACGTCTGTAGGTCATAAAAATGTTCAGACAATATCTAGTAGCACAATACTGTACATTAGCTAGCAACATGCAACATTACATTTGTAATCAAATAATAATAATTACATTTATACTAAAGCTATCTACATTTTGTTTTTTTAATAGTTCACATCTTGCACCTTCAAAAAATTTTATGCAAATGTTTTACAAATGTGTTTCTGTTAATTTGCAAATCAGTTTTCTTTTTTTTTTTTTAATTTTGTTTTTTATTGAGATAGTCATGTATTATAACATGTACAAACAGTGAAAAAAAAAGAAATACAACAAGGCAGCAAAAACATGTTGCTAACTATTACATTTGCAGTATCATCTTCTTGGTAGTGATTCTAGTCACACTTACACAATTCCAAATGAAATAATATTTCTGCTATTAAATAACATATAAACCTTGTTTTTACAACTTATATTCATATATCTTAAATAAGTATTTAACACATTATATTCCATATATATTACTGTAGTCTACACTCTCATTTTCATTTTCCCCCACTCCTTTATCTATCTTTTAACCTTCTTCCTTCCTTCCTTCCCCTCTCTCTCTTCTTTTGGCTCATTATATTGTCAAATCGTACATGCACCTTACTAATTCTAAGGCGATAGAACAAGTGAAAATAAAATCATACAAACAAACAAACGGAAAAAAAAAAAAAAAAAAAAAAAAAAAGAAAAAAAGGGGGAAAGTTTCCTTCCCTTCTCCTCCTCCTTTTTATATATAATACTGATTTTGACCTTAAACCTCTCACGCCCCGTCCCGCCCCTGCCCTACACTCTCCAGCTCCCCCTAAGTTGTTCCTCTTGAATATATATTGAATTTTCAAATGGTTTAATGATTATTTGTTGCATTGCCCGATCTAATGATCTTATATAGGGTTCCCATTTAAGCATAAATTTTGCAATTTGTTTTTCGGATTGATTGTCTGTGTCAAATTGTTCATATGTCAATTGCAACTGTATTCGCCTCAAGAAAACCTTTATGCTTAAACTCTTTTTGGAATTCCATTCGCTTAATATCATGTTTCTTACAATTAATATTATAGTATTTAGAAAACAAGTGTTTGACCCGTGAGTTGAGCCTTCAACTAAGAAAACAACTTCTTTTGGGGTAATGTCTAATCTAATCTTGCATTTCTTTTCCAACCAATAAGTGATTTTTAACCAAAAAGTTTTAATTTTAGGGCATGAGTACATACAATGTACTATATCTGCGTTTACATATCTACAACGTTTACAACAGTTATTTTGAGAATTGCCCCATTTCGCCATAACATATGGGGTTAAGTATACATGATGCAATATTTTAACTTGTGACTCTCTCCAACTAGATAGTAGGGTAGCTTTCCTTGTTCTATTCATGCTTCCTCTTATATCCTCCTCAGTTACTATAAATTCTGGGGAAATTCTTAACCACTTATTGATTGATTCATAAACATATTTCATCCTAGTTTGGTCAATGAGTTTCTTATATAGTATTGAGCAACTAGTACTTCCTTGGGCATAGAGATTCATTATAGGAGTCAGCTTATCCCAATTATCTTTCATATAGATCACCCTTCCTAATGAATTACAATAGTGTCTTAGCTGTAGGTATATATAAAAATGTGAGTTCTCCCATCCAAACACATCTTTCAAATAATTAAAGTCCTGTATACATTTCTTCTGATTATCTATTAACTGGTATAGGTAGGTAAGGCCTCTTTCCTGCCATTTTTGGCATACTTCTGCATTCAGCATTACCCCAGGATTCCCTCCCAAAGGTAGAAAATTTGAAAAGTGAAAATCTATTTTCAAAATTTTACATAATTTTTGCCAAGCTATAATTAAGTTTGTAATGCTATCTAGTTTTTTTAATCCTATCTGGTAGCTTATTGTGATCTACATGTATTAAAGATTTTAAGCTAAATGGTTTTACTATGTTCTCTTCTAGGTCTAAATCTATGAATTTATTGTTGTTGGAGATCCAAGCTAATACTATTTTGGCAAAGAACACCTGGTAATATAAAATTAGGTCAGGTAGCCCCATTCCGCCCCATTCATTTGAGATAGATAGTTTTGTATATGATATTCTAGCTTTTTTATCTTTCCAACAAAGTTGAGTTACAGCTCTTTTGATTCGTAATAAATCTTTGTTCTTAATTTTTAATGGTAAGTTTTGGATAACATATAGAATTTTAGGTGTTGTTATCATCTTAAACATATTGATTTTCCCTGCTAGAGTTATAGGTAAATGTGACCATCTTTTAATTTCCTCTATAATTTTAGTAAATAGGGGTTCATAATTTAACTTATACCAGTCCCCTGGTGTGTTAGAGAAATTTATTCCCAAATATTTTATAAATGTATCTGCTACTTTAAACTTAGAGTCTAGAATAGAACCTTTCTGTTTTACTAACCACAGGATCTCAGATTTATGTATATTGACTTTATAGCCAGAAAATGACCCAAATGTTTCTATTATTTCCAATATTAATGGGATCTGTTCTTTTGAATTTCTTAAAAATATTAACATGTCATCCGCATATGCTGCTACTTTTATTTCAGTGTTCCCAATTCTTATGCCTTGAATCATTTCTCTAACTTGTATCATCAATGGCTCCAAGGCTAGATCGAATAAAATTGGTGAGAGAGGACACCCCTGTCTAGTGCCTCTGGACATTTCTATAAAATCTGTTTGTTGTCCATTTATGCAGAAGGCAGTTTTTGGGGCGGAGTATAAATTTTTGATACATTCCAAGATATTACCTTTCAATCCAAACATCCTCAAAGTCTGAAAGAGATGATCCCATTCTACCGAGTCAAATGCTTTTTGTGCATCTAAAGTTAATAATAACAGATCCTCTCCTTTTTTAAAGAATTTATCTTTATTAGCCCATACATATGTAATAACATTTGTAACTCTTCTAATATTATAAAAAGATGATCTACCATTAATGAATCCTGATTGATCTGGATGTATTAAGGTCGGGATCACTTTTTGTAACCTTTCAGCTATGATACTTGTTAATATCTTTAAATCCGAATTTAATAACGAGATTGGTCTATAGGATGCCATGTCTTGAGGGTCTTTCCCAGGTTTAAGTAATATTATAGTTGTAGAATCCATAAATCTATTTAACCTAAGTTCTTGAAGTGAAGAATATACATAGTTATAAACTCTTTCCAATATTGGTGCTATTTCTGTATTCATTAGTCTGTAGAATTAATTTGGGAGATTATCCGGACCGCTAGCTTTATTTGCTGATAGCTTTTTTATCTTCCCAATTATTTCCTCTAACTCTATTGGCCGGTTCAGCCAATCCAATTGATCTATCGGAATTTGGGGAACTTTAACTTCCTCCCAAAACTTCCTCTTTCTTTCCTGATTTATTCCGTGCGTTCTATATATATCTGAATAATATTCTTTAAAGGCTTTTAAGATGTCCTCTTGGGAGGATATATTAATATCTTCTCTTTTAATATTGGCTATAACTGTTCTTTTCTTATGTATTTTATTTAGACCTGCCAAATATCTACCTGACTTATTGCCAAACCTTTGGAATCTACTTTTAGCTTTTATCTCTTCTTGCGTATACTTTTGCATTAAAAATAAGTTCCGTTGGTTAGTGGCCGAAATGTATTTGTGCCAGTTTGCTATAGAAGCATCTCTAAGATATTGATTATAAGAATTATTTACTGTATTTAATAGCTGTAATTCACGTTTACCTAGTTTCTTTTTTTTATAAGCCATAAATGTGATCATCTCTGATTTTAAAACGGCTTTTGCAGTTTCCCAGTAGAGTATTGGTTCCCCCAAATGTTGACTATTATTAATCCTGAAACCCTCTAATTTATTCCTTAAAAAGTTAAAGAATTCTGTATTTTCTGCCCAATATTTAGGGAAGAAGAAATTATTCCCCTTTTTAATTCGAGATCCATATGTTAAACCTATCGGTGCATGATCAGATATTGTTATAGGGTATATAGATGTATCTGTAAATAAAAGTTTTTAAATTTTTTGAAACTAATAAGTGATCTATCCTTGAGTAAGATCTATGGGTTTTTGAAATACAAGTGTACTTTCGAACTCCTGGGTTCCTATATCTCCATAAATCACATAAGCCAATGTTGGCAGATATATCTTTAAAAATCTTTGTCTCTCTACGAGAATTCCTTCCTGGATCCTTCTTATTTCCAAACTGGAGTCTGTCTATTGGCATTCTGGGGACCATATTAAAATCGCCCCCCAAAATTATTTTTGTATCTAAATATTCCAATAATTTACGCTGAAGATCATCCCAAAATCTTTTATTATACTCATTAGGTCCATATACGTTGCAAATTGTGAAGACTTCGGAGTTGATTTCTACTTTAATAATAGCTATACGCTCATTCTCTTCTACTTTTTTTCCCACAATTCTATAATTTAAATTCTTATTGATAAGTATAGCTACTCCTCTTTTCCTTGTTTTACAATCAGTTGCAATAATTTCCCCTACCCAATTACATTTTAGTTTCATATATTCAATCTCCTTTAAATGGGTCTCCTGAATTAAGGCAATATCTGTTCCTAACGTTTTCAAATATTTTATTATAGCCTTCCTTTTAATAGGGGATGTTATCCCACCAACGTTCCATGAGATTATCTTGAGTTTTTGCATTATCTTACTATATAATTATAACTCTGTGTGTTCATGAGATGTTGGATTAAGCTTAAGAGTGTAATTAAAAAAGCCAGCGGGATCTGTAAAAGAGAGGGGGCTGGAGAGGAAGAGAGGGAGGAGAAAGAGAGAGCGAGAGAGAGAAAAAAAAAAAGAAAAAAAAAAGGGTTAAATAAAACATCCTTAACAACAAGGTTTACCCTTATTGCTTGTTTACTCTTTTTTATAAAATTTATACTCATATTTAAAATCAAACAATATGTAATCATTATTTACAAAGAAAAAAGAATCAAACTTGTTATTCCACCTTATTACTATCTCCTTAGGCAATTTTAAAAAAATATTTAACTTCTTCAGGATCTTCAAAAACTTTCACCCCTTCTTCACCCTCATACTTCAATTTTGCTGGGTATATAACAACTGCTTTGTGCCCTGCTGCTATTAAGCTTGTACACAATGGAGTCATTTTTCTTCTTTTATTCAGTGTTTCCATTGAATAATCACTGAACATTAACAACTTTTTCCCGTTAAATTCCAAAATTCCTTTCTTTCTATATAGATTCATAATTTTAACTTTGTCTTGGAAGTCTAGGAATTTAGCAATTACTGATCTAGGTTTTTGCTCAGTGATATTCTGCCTTCTTGCCCCTATTCTATGCACCCTTTCTATCCTTAAGGGTAGGTCTTTCTCTTCAACCCCTAGTATCCTGGGCAGCTGTAATGACATAAATTCCTGTAGACTTTCTTCCATACCCCCCTCTTGCAGACCTATAATTCTTACATTGTTTCTGCGTGCCCTGTTTTCTAGATCCTCTATTTTTGCACATAGATCCGATATTTGTCTGCTATTCTTATTCTGAGTCTGTTCTAGTCTGTTCTGATTATCTTCCAGTTCGGATATTCTTTCCTCTGCTTCCTGCATTCTACCTGAGAAATTTTTAAAATCTTCTGCTAGTTTAGAAACTTCAGACTGAATTTTATCAAAACGTGGCAAAAACATCTCTGACAGTTTCCTGACCACCCAGTCTCCTTCCCCTGAGAGGGACCCTTCTTCACCACCCCCTTCTAAAGAAGTTTCACCCTGTGACTTCCGAGTGAGTTTTTTCTCTTGAGTTTTTTGTCTTTTAGACATAGTGCTACTTTGTGTATTAGTGATATATTTATCCATATATAGCCTAGAATGTTGCAACTGATAACAAACAGGTGCTTCAATTTATTTTCTTTATCTGTGTAGTGTGTACTGTGTAGTGCGTGTATGTCTTCTGATCTTTTATGTGTTACTTGTCCCTAAAGAGAGATAATCAATGAGTGATAGAGTGATATCAATAAGTGATAAAAATATGCTACAAGTGAGAAAAACAAACAAAAGAAAAAAAAAAGAAAAAAAATAAAATAAAAAAAAAATAAAAATATAATATTCTAAAAAATAAATAAAAATGTTTTATATCAATGTTCAAGTGCTCTAACAACACGTGTAAATTACTCTAAGAAGAGTGACTCCCCCTGGGAAGCATCTACTGTATTTGAAGAGTGATAGGTATTTTCTGTTTGAGAGCTAGACTTATTAGAGGAATATACCCTTATATTCCAGGACTGTTATTCTGGCAATAGAGCTGATTTCATAACCTGAAACCTGTAGTCTCAAAAATCAACACCTCTAAGTAAATATTACTTCTGCAGGGCTATACCTATATCCTGCACCTATAAAGGTAAACTCCTTAATTAGAGCTAGCTTTATACTCCTAAAACTATAACTTTATCTGACTAAGAAAGATAGCTTTATATCCAGTATTGTTATTATTGCTTATACATTGTGCTTATAGCTTCTATAATACTGTAAATAATCTTTAATGTGCCCTTGCTGCTCAAATGGCCAGGTACAGCAGTTTATTAACTATCAAAGTATAAAGAGGGGTAGTCGAAATTTTTTTTTATATATAGTATAACTACTTGCACAGAGATAGGAGAATTATTGATTATTATTGATGCTATAACCCATTCTACTGAATGTAATCCTGGACTCTCATTTAAATATGATTCAGAGAAACCATGTATATACTTAGAGTACAATTAAATTTACAGATTCATAAGCCTTTTAAATAAACTTATTCTATTGTCCACAGTTCCATGTGCTTAAGAGGATATAGAAACCAGCCTCTTATTATGAAATACAAAGCTTCTTAATTTTCATATGACTCAGTTTTTCTACATCAACTGCTCCATGTTCATATTTAGTTCCTTATGTCCTAAGGCAGGGTTCTTTATGTGTTTAATTTTTCTGTTTTTATGGCATTGTCCTGTTAACTCCGTGGGTATAGCTCTTTTCCCCAGCTTATCGACCCTTACATATCCTAGATTCAGGTATTCATCAGGCAATGGGGTAGATTTTTTCAGGCGCTTATTACGATGAACAATTAGCACTAAGGATAAGGATCTCCTTCAGACCTGTGCTTCTGATCTTGCTACGGATATTTTAGACATTTAGGCCCTTCTTCTCCCCTTTCTCGCCTTTTTTCCTTTTTTTTTCTTCCTTCCCCCTCTTCCCTTTTTAGCTACTCCAGCATATAGTTTTCCATGGGTTCGTTGTTAGCCTGTCAGAGCAACTATTTTAAAGCTGCATCTTTTCAACTTTTATGGCTTTTTAATAACTTTATCGTTCCCCATTTTGCGAGGTCCTATCCATAGCTATTTGCCAAATGCAGCTAGTAAGAATGTGCATATCTTTTATCGAAATGCCTCTTTAAGTATTAGTGTCCTTTTATTCGGCTATTATTCCCCCTTTTTTTTTTTTTTTTAAGTCCCAGCCACAACACATGAAAAAAGTCATTAGAATAAAACCGCTTATAGCACTAAGCGTATACTTGCGGTTTATGATGAAGGGATCCTGCTCCGTCTTCTAGCAGTCGCTTCCCAGCCTGTGGGGCCGACTTGCTTCTTGGAACCGGCTACTGTACCAACGTTAGGCCGCTATCACCTTGAATGGGGAATGAATAGGCCTCCCTGCTCGCACTGAGTAGCAGCTTGCCCCACGCTGTGTCTTGTTGCGTTACGGCTTCTTTGCGGATCCTGATGCCGATGGTGCATCACACGTGCTTCTGGCGACAGGTGGTGTTGTGACCTGTGGTAAGAGGGGGTGTCCGGGCAAGTAGACACATTAGCCCGACTTGTGTAGTTCCAACTGCCTATTACTGCACTACTTCCCCGGGTGCAGTTCGTTATCAGGCCCGCAAAACTTGTGGCCAAGAATCCAGCAGTTCTCTGGGATCTTCCAGGACGCTCACAGAGAGCGATGCACCAGCGCTTCCCCTTGCTGGCTCCACCTACCGGAACTCAACTGCAAATCAGTTTTCATTTTTCACGTTTGACCACTACAAAACAAAATAAAAAATGTACTTAGAATTTGACGATAGTAATACATTTATTGAATGAGCCTTCATTTTTCACAATCTAATCACAGCTGAGCAAAGCAAAAGAAATAAACATCCGCAACCAAAAATAAATGGTGATTTGCTCATTCCCATAAACTAAGGAGGCAGGCATTATACCAGTAGCTGCTCATTCCCATAAACTAAGGATTCAGGCATTATACCAGTAGCTGCTCATTCCCATAAACTAAGAAGGCAGGCATTATACCAGTAGCTGCTCATTCCCATAAACTAAGGAGGCAGGCATTATACCAGTAGCTGCTCATTCCCATAAACTAAGGAGGCAGGCATTATACCAGTAGCTGCTCATTCCCATAAACTAAGGAGGCAGGTATTATACCAGTAGCTGCTCATTCCCATAAACTAAGGAGGCAGGCATTATACCAGTAGCTGCTCATTCCCATAAACTAAGGAGGCAGGCATTATACCAGTAGCTGCTCATTCCCATAAACTAAGGAGGCAGGCATTATACCAGTAGCTGCTCATTCCCATAAACTAAGGAGGCAGGCATTATACCAGTAGCTGCTCATTCCCATAAACTAAGGAGGCAGGTATTATACCAGTAGCTGCTCATTCCCATAAACTAAGGAGGCAGGTATTATACCAGTAGCTGCTCATTCCCATAAACTAAGGAGGCAGGTATTATACCAGTAGCTGCTCATTCCCATAAACTAAGGAGGCAGGCATTATACCAGTAGCTGCTCATTCCCATAAACTAAGGAGGCAGGCATTATACCAGTAGCTGCTCATTCCCATAAACTAAGGAGGCAGGCATTATACCAGTAGCTGCTCATTCCCATAAACTAAGGAGGCAGGCATTATACCAGTAGCTGCTCATTCCCATAAACTAAGGAGGCAGGCATTATACCAGTAGCTGCTCATTCCCATAAACTAAGGAGGCAGGCATTATACCAGTAGCTGCTCATTCCCATAAACTAAGGAGGCAGGCATTATACCAGTAGCTGCTCATTCCCATAAACTAAGGAGGCAGGCATTATACCAGTAGCTGCTCATTCCCATAAACTAAGGAGGCAGGCATTATACCAGTAGCTGCTCATTCCCATAAACTAAGGAGGCAGGCATTATACCAGTAGCTGCTCATTCCCATAAACTAAGGAGGCAGGCATTATACCAGTAGCTGCTCATTCCCATAAACTAAGGAGGCAGGCATTATACCAGTAGCTGCTCATTCCCATAAACTAAGGATGCAGGCATTATACCAGTAGCTGCTCATTCCCATAAACTAAGGAGGCAGGCATTATACCAGTAGCTGCTCATTCCCATAAACTAAGGAGGCAGGCATTATACCAGTAGCTGCTCATTCCCATAAACTAAGGAGGCAGGCATTATACCAGTAGCTGCTCATATCCATAAACTAAGGAGGCAGGCATTATACCAGTAGCTGCTCATTCCCATAAACTAAGGAGGCAGGCATTATACCAGTAGCTGCTCATTCCCATAAACTAAGGAGGCAGGCATTATACCAGTAGCTGCTCATTCCCATAAACTAAGGAGGCAGGCATTATACCAGTAGCTGCTCATTCCCATAAACTAAGGAGGCAGGCATTATACCAGTAGCTGCTCATTCCCATAAACTAAGGAGGCAGGCATTATACCAGTAGCTGCTCATTCCCATAAACTAAGGAGGCAGGCATTATACCAGTAGCTGCTCATTCCCATAAACTAAGGAGGCAGGCATTATACCAGTAGCTGCTCATTCCCATAAACTAAGGAGGCAGGCATTATACCAGTAGCTGCTCATTCCCATAAACTAAGGAGGCAGGCATTACACCAGTAGCTGCTCATTCCCATAAACTAAGGAGGCAGGCATTATACCAGTAGCTGCTCATTCCCATAAACTAAGGAGGCAGGCATTATACCAGTAGCTGCTCACTTTGAAAAATTAACCCACTCTGCAGGGACCAAAGTGCGGGCGTTGTTAACGGATGACCTTTAAGATAAAAGCCTGTGGAGAAAGAAAATGAACATTGTTGAATGAACACATTCAAGCTGTTTAATGCTTTGTGTACAACAGCAGGTCTCCTGCTTTGAGGCAACGTCGGGGTTTCTTTGAATTTAATATAATCCTCTCTTGTTAGTTTGCCATTATTTTACTCTACAAATTGGTGACCTAGAGATGACAAAATAATTCTTACTGGATTTTGATTGTTGTTCCTGGATTTGACATCCATTCACTCTGCATTTGCTATTCTCAAAATCTGTATCTAAATCTTAACATTAAATCATTCACTGCAGTTTGCAGCAACCATGATTGTTCTGCTTAGAAAGACAGACGTGCTGCTTGCTGTGACTTTTTTTTTCTGAGTCATGCAAATATCTGGAATAGGAAGATCAATTTTAGTCCTATTTTTTTCTCTTTCTATTTTCACTTCTTTTTTATAATACAAATGCATGAGATTTTAAACAACTTTCTAAGTTACTTCGATTGTCAATTGTTCTTTGTTCTCTTGTAATCTTTTGCTTAAAAGCAGGAATGTATGCTTGGGAGCATGCCCATGTCTAGAGCACTAGAGGGCAGCACTATTTCCTGTCATGTAGTGCTCCAGACACCTACCTAGGTATCTCTTCAACAAAGAATGTCATGCAAACAAAGTGATAATAATTGTATGTTCTGTCTGAATCACAAAAGCACATTTCTAGCTTTCATATGCCCTTAAAATTTCCAATTCCAATATTATTTTTTTTCTGAAATTCAGATGAAATTGTAACTGCACACACAGAATTATTTGCTTTTGATTTTTATATTTATACTATATAATGTTTCTGTGCTGTTTTTGCCATATGTTGATAATTGAAGAGCGCAAAAATATATATATCGATATATATATATATAAAACTGTTGGTACCCATATGCGCCTGTGGAAGGGCAAATTTCTGTCAATAACAGTCTCTTCTTGGCGCTGAGCCTTTGAAAAATTAGGTAAAAGAAGAAAGTACTGCATCGCAAGATGTAAAAGCAAGTATTATAATGGTGTTCGCCTCAGTGTGTATGGCGAAATATACAACATGCAATTGAAGCCGAAATTTCACTTCCCTATCGGCGCAAAGCAATGATAAATAAGAAACTGGGCGGCTTTGTAGGTCGGGCTGTTAAATTACGCCTATTGCTCATTTATAATGTTGCATTCCGGAGCACGCCCATGCGCCTAGGTGAATGCAAGTGGAGTGCGAAGTAGTTTCTTTCAGATTTGCGCAATTATAGGCGCAGAGTGCTTTGATGAATATGATGATCAGTTCGTATGCGCTATTTTGGACAGAATTAAAAGAGAATGGCTTTGATAAATCTAGCATTCATAGCATATTACTCCCTCAGATTTCCCTGTTAAATTCCTTCTAATCTGACACACATTGTATAGCTGTAAGCTTCTATCTCTCCTCGCCATGAATCTATATTACTTTTCAAAACATTATCACATGTACACTACAATGCCACCTTTACATTTCTTCCAATTGGTGTTCCTAGAGTTGATTCACTTGAAACTCTGACATCTGATATCAGACCCTAAACCAATTACAATCTTTCCTATACATTGTCCTTGCCGCACTCCTACTCCTGAATTTCATGTCTCTGTATACTGTCAGATTCCTTTATCTTCTGTTTATAAACACCTATTTACAATGGTCATTTTCTTGTATTTATTAAATACACTAAACCATCTCTCCTCAGTCCTCATCTTTTGTTTTACAATATTCTCTTTTGGGCTGCAATCTTAAAGGGACATTAAAACATTTGAGAATGCAAGATAAAATTTTTAAACATGTGTTGTAACACCCCCACCCCCAAAAAAAACAAAAAAAAAACTTCCCAGTATGTTTAATTATTTATTTTGTCCCCCTTTCCAGTAATTTAACTCTAAAAATTGTTGTTCTTAATTCTACTGAGTTTCTGTAAGGTAATAGGCGCTGTCATATTGTAACCTAGGTTTTCTTCTTTATTTATTTCTTCTATTGAGGACAATTAGGCACAGATATGAAACAGGCAATAAAAAGAGGTCTATGTGAAAACCTTGTAAGATACTTATTTTAACAATACTTTATACTCCACACAGCCAACAGCCTTGTATGCAGAATAGCAGAAGAGATAGAGAAGGGAAACATTTTGGTATCGGCATGGCCTCGGCCATTATTATATAGAAACTAAACATTTACACGTATGTCTTCAATATTTAAACTAATACAGGTGGCCCTCGGTTTACAAAGGTTCAATTTGCACCGTTTCAGAATAACAACCTTTTTTCAGTCATGTGACTGCTATTGAAAAGCATTGAGAAGCAATGCATTTATTAAAATAGCCAGTAGGTGGAGCTGTCTGCTTGTGTTGCAGCAAAGATATGCAAGCCAAGCACACAAGCAAGCTGAAATTAATTAGTTTAGCTAGCTAGACCTGAGCTATGGAGCAGCTTTAAAAGGAACAAGATCTTCCTGTCTATAAATCAGTCAAGATTGGAATGCATAGAAAGAACAGTTTGCAAAAAAATGCAAGTAAAGTCTGTGTTGTGTGATTATTTTATTAGGTTTATAATGCTGTTTAGCAAATGTTTTTGTTCATTTAACTTAGTTTAATTATATATTCTGTGTTGTGTGATTATTTAATTAGGTTTATAATGCTGTTTAGCATTTAAAGTCTTCATTTCAAAGCTTTAAAAATAATGTATTAGGTGTTACTTATGACAATTTTGAGAGGGGCCTGGAACCTAACTCCCTCACTTCCTATTGACTTACATTATAAACTGGGTTTCAATTTACAACGGTTTCGATTTACAACTATTCATTCTGGAACCTAACCCCGGCGTAAACTGAGGGCTACCTGTACTACACTAATACTACAATAATTATGTATTACACTAATTACACTAGTTATTAATTAAAAGTAATTATCTACATTCTGTTATACATATAATTCTCAGGTGAATCTTTGCTTTAAATCTATCTTACTGTCTAGCATTTATTTATAGTTTTATATCCTTTAAGACTTGTATTAAAATACCCTGCTCATACTGTTTTCTTCATCTCTATATGTTTATCTTCAAACAATCTTTAATGGAAGGCCAGTTTACATATTTATTATCCTATGACTAATGTAATACAAATATGAATCTTAAATTGAAAAGGTCTGTGTATGAATAAAGTGGTAGTCAATGAGGTTAAACCAAAGCTTAGCAAACTGTATCAGCTGGCTGAGCATCATGGGAAATGTAGTTCCAAAACCTCTGGAGGGCCAAGTTTCAGGATGTCTGCTTTAGAAATTAAGGACTGGTGCATCTAAGAAAATCATGGCTTATGAAAGCTTATGTTGTTTCATTGGAGACAGAATATTTAGACATGTTTTGCACTGCTTTTGTTCTATTTGAATGTCCCCATGTTGAATAAATATTTTGCCCCATCAATCAGTGATGTACACGAACATGAACTTCATGTTAGCATAAAGGGACATGCAAGTAAAAAAAAGACAAAGCTCTAATGTGTTACAGCATATTATTATACGAATACTACTTGCATATGAGCAGCAACTCACTCCTGGCACCTTGCTGAACACATCAGGTTAGCCAATAACAAAAGACATATGTGTGTAGCCACCAATCACTAGCAAGCTCCCAGTAGTGCACTGCTGTTTTGGAGTTTACCTATGCATACTTTTCAACAAAGGATACCAAGAGAACATGGTAAATTTGAGAACAGAAGTAAAATAAAAAGTCTCTTAAAATTCCTTGCTCTGTCTGAAGCATGAAATATACTTTTTAATTCCATGTCCCTTTAAGCAACTTTTTTTGTGAACAAATATTTGAACCTCTTTCACCTACGTACAATGTCCCTTTAAGCTCACACTTATTTAATATTCATTGTATTTTTTAAGCATTTATTTTTAAAAAAAAAGTAAGGAGTGTTATATTATGACACACACACAAAATATATACCTATATATCTATACGAATATAAACAGGTATTGGTATATAGCAATAAACTGATTTTAATCAAAACCACAGGTGCAATAAATTGATTTTAATTAAACCACTGGTTTCCTCAGTGTGCGCGCACCCTGTTTTATGCATAGGGAAACCTATTTTATTCTTTCCAGTCCGTTCCTATTATCGTGGTATCAGAGACACCACCAAGAGCCGTCATCCAGTGTACATCAGACAGCCGATGCCTGGACATCCTGACATCATCAGGAACCGATGCCCGGAGTGCTTCCAGACGAGGCCGATACCGCTTGGAACAGCGTGCTTTGTGATTACAAAGTGCCACCTTTGAATGTAAATGCGATTATAAACATTGCATACACTCTCTTTGAGTTAAAGATTTGGCTACGCTATGATGCCCCCCTTTCTTCTTTTCTTCATATATTCAGATTAGTCCCTTCCCCTACGGGATCAAGTGGAGCAGCCTCACATAGAAAGCCTTATTCTCTCCTGACATCTTTGGGAATATATTGTCAACAAAGACCATTTTAAAAGATACTGTCCAAGGGACACATATTTTGTATACTTGGACATTGAAACTCTTGCCATTTTTTTTGTATTATATATGCATCCTGTTATTATAGTGTGAATATACAATCTGCTACTATAGTGTTTTTATATATATTTTTTAGTGTACTGACTACACTCATAACTTTGTCATAGTGACATAACCACACATATGGAATTAGTACGCCCCCACTTAAACAACTTCTGTTGTTTAAATTCTTTTCATAGGTATATACAGATATATAGGAATACAGTATATATTTAAAATACTAAGAACATTATCTCCTATGTGAAGAACATTGGAATGTAAAATAGTTACAGTACATACACAAGGAGACCAAAGAACATATATCTATCATCTATCTATCTATCTATCTATCTATCTCTTACACACACACACACACACACACACACACACACACACATATATATATATATATATATATATATATATATATACTGTATATATAATGGAAGTTTTCCTACTATAAATCTGTGTTTAACTTCAAACAAATCAAACTATGGATTTCTATGTATTCATTGTAAACATTTAAAATATGCTTTTACTACATTTGTATTTGGTCAGAACATGGAATAATGTGCATGCTTTATTTTTCATTTACATGATTATTCACATACATTTATATGAAACTAGTTTTAGATTCAGGTGAGTAACATAATGAAGACCTTTGTTATCCCATGAATTCTTCTGCCAATAGTTATTGACATAGTTTAATGTAAGAAGAAGAAAAGCTCAATAAGTGTACATGCATATGCTAATAAAATCATATAACACATTGCACATAGTAATAAGGTCATCAATGTGTCACATCCAAACAGCTAAAAATACTTGCAAACTGAAAGAGAGCAAACTTGATATGGGGCATGAATGAAGGCTTAGATAGATTTTCCCAGAGCCTATAGACTATGCAGGTGGATATGCAGAGCAGGTGGGCCATGTCACAGGCATGGTTGGGTGTGTCATGGACAGAGCTGGGGCAATCCCTGGTACACTTGCACTAATGGCACATCCCAAACCTTCACAATCTAGCAAGATCCAGGATTGTCAGGAGTCAACTATTTCTACCATATAAGTAACCCCTATAGCTTGTACAGGGGTAATTCAACAGCAGCGTTCTAATTAATCAGAAAACACTTTTCAAATGTTTTGGGGATTTTATAATTCCATAACCTCATCCTTTAAAAACCCATATTTTATCGGTTTTAAATCTGTATCTTTTAGCTGTATGGCATGTATGGCCTTTTCTCAATATTAAAGTGTTTGCAAATGCTTTGTCCAAAATAAAATAAATATCTTAATTTCCTTAAGTAGTAAAGAGTAAAAAAAAAAAATCTCAACTTATATTTTGCATTAAACTGTCCCTTTAAATATAGACCTTGTTTATGATTTAATTCTCCTTTATGATTACAATGAAATGTGCTGATGTTCACAAAAAAATCTTAATTCCATTTTAAATTATATGAAATCATTTCTTGCATAGGTGTCATAGACATAGATTATTCATTAAGGGAGCAAAATGCATTCAAACACATTGGTGGTTATCAGTAGTGATCAGTTGTCTGCTTGTCATGTTTTACTTTTGCATCGTCCATGTATTTTTTGCTTTTGTAAAGGTTGAACGCCCCTTCAAGCCTCATTGGGAAGCCTGGGCAAAACTTTTATTTTTATTGTATCCATAATAAAAGTGACTGGAATAGTTTAGAAAAAACAGCAAAAGAACTATATAAAACTATACAACAATAAATAGCTGTTCAGATGCCCTGATGAGGTGCCAGAGCTACATGAAATGTATAGGATATTAATCCTCAGGCAGTAGTCGGCACAGGGATTGCTTTATTGTAAAATTTTTCCCATTTTCTTTTTTCACCATTGGCACCTTTCCTGGTCTCCTAATAGACTGTGTGACATTTTCAGTTATTTGAGATAGACCATAGAGGATTGTTCCACCTTCAACACAACCAGCTTTGCCCCATTGGTAATGCTGGACAGTTCAGCTGGAGGACAAGGTGTATACCAGCACAGAGGTTTGTGGGACCTCAGTGCTACCCCTAAGCATGTACCACCCATGTAGTGGGGACTCCGTGGTCAATATTAAAAGCTGTCATGGTGAGCACTTCCTGAAGTAAATAGGGTTCAATGTAATTTGACTTTATAATGCTTGAAAGGTCTTATATGGAGGAGTGATACATGGGAATTTCCATATCCTCGTGCTTTATTTTGTAATAACCAGTATAAGATATGGGAGCTACATATCCATATTTTAGAAGTGTTAAGGGCTGATTATAAATGTATGTATGTAAATGGAAATATTCAGATTCCTTCCAAACTAATATCAGATCATTAATACATACAATATTGGGCTCCATTTATTAATGTGCAGACATTTAGCTAATCTGTCCTTCCGTGATTGAGGATAGCAGGCAACATTGTGCTGCCTGCATTTATAATTGAGCTGCCTGCTGCTCGTGCAACTCCACCCACTCTTGAGCAGCCAATTGCACATGTGCAGGGGCTTTCAATCACCCCGGTCGGTATAGCCTGGGGTGATTTTGATCTGAGCTGGTGGATAGGTTAGGAAACAGAGGTCTGGTAACTGGTGCTTCTTAACTATTTGCCCCAAAAGGTGCTCCACAGCTGCATCCACTCAAAAGCTGCATTGCTAGTGGTTATTATTACTTAGATGTGGGTCACCTCCTTCCATGACAAAAATCTATTGGCAATTTCCCCCCCAAGGCTGTCTCACATCTCTACAAGTAGTATTGTAACTCAAACATAAAATATTTGGGGGTAAATCAATATAAAAAAAAATGACAGACTCAACTCATCTGTTTAAGGAGTTTACTTTTGTGACATAAATGCAAAGCATTAAACCCTTTCTGAACTGGACAGTGCTGAAACTACATTTATAGTTTTGCAGTTTCCCTCAATCCTAGAGATTATAGGTCAAGAGGGTTGACCAGTGTCTTAGGGGCATTGTCCCTTAAAGGGACATGAAACCCATTTTTTTTCTTTCATGATTAAAATTCAGATAGAAAAAATAAAAAGAGAGAGAGATGCACTCAGCTGAGACAGAACAAAAGCTGGAAAAACTTCTGTGCCTGTTCATTTTTGGGTGCCACTCAGGGTGCATACTTTTTTAGCACACTATGCACCTTCACAGAGAAAAAATATCCTGTAGCATATCAGTCCGACCCTGCCCAATGACAGTCCAGCACCGAAATACCAGGCAATTCTTCTCTGAACAAGAGAAACAACAACCCCAGACGATCGTTTCGGCCTTCTGTGGGCCTCGTCAGTGAGGTGCAGTCGCATCTCTCTAAGGGCATGTGTGCAAGGAGTCCACGTCTGGTTTCCCCTTTTACTCTTAAGGAGACCCAAGAGCAATTTGCATAAATATAAAAAGAGAGTGAGATGCACTCAGCTGAGACAGAACAAAAGCTGGAAAAACTTCCGTGCCTGTTCATTTTTGGGTGCCACTCAGGGTGCATACTCTTTTAGCACACTATGCCCCTTCACAGAGAAAAAATATCCTGTAGCATATCAGTCCGACCCTGCCCAATGACAGTCCAGCACCGAAATACCAGGCAATTCTTCTCTGAACAAGAGAAACAACAACCCCAGACGATCGTTTCGGCCTTCTGTGGGCCTCGTCAGTGAGGTGCAGTCGCATCTCTCTAAGGGCATGTGTGCAAGGAGTCCACGTCTGGTTTCCCCTTTTACTCTTAGGGAGACCCAAGAGCAATTTGCATAAATATAAAAAGAGAGAGAGATGCACTCAGCTGAGACAGAACAAAAGCTGGAAAAACTTCCGTGCCTGTTCATTTTTGGGTGCCACTCAGGGTGCATACTCTTTTAGCACACTATGCCCCTTCACAGAGAAAAAATATCCTGTAGCATATCAGTCCGACCCTGCCCAATGACAGTCCAGCACCGAAATACCAGGCAATTCTTCTCTGAACAAGAGAAACAACAACCCCAGACGATCGTTTCGGCCTTCTGTGGGCCTCGTCAGTGAGGTGCAGTCGCATCTCTCTAAGGGCATGTGTACGAGGAGTCCACGTCTGGTTTCCCCTTTTACTCTTAGGGAGACCCAAGAGCAATTTGCATAAATATAAAAAGAGAGAGAGATGCACTCAGCTGAGACAGAAAATTCAGATAGGGCATACCTTTTTAAACAACTTTCCAATTTACTTTCCAATTTACTTCTATTATAAAATTTGCTTGATTCTCTTGTTATCCTTTGTAGAAGAGACAGCAATGCACTACTGGAAGCTAGTCGAACACATACAATGAGCCAATGACAAGAAGCTTATATGTGCAGATACCAATAAGCAGCTAGCTCCTAGTAGTGCATTGCTGCTCCTCAACCTACCTATGTATGCTTTTCAACAAATGATAATTAGAAAAGTAAGCATATAATATAAAAGGAATAAGTTGGAAAGTTGTTTCAAATTGTACATTCTATCTGAATCATGAAAGAAACATTTTGGGTTTCATATCTCAAAACTTTAAATAGTTACACAGATCATGGCCCATAATTTTGTTTACTGTTATATCAACAATAGTTGTTAGCTCTGTTAGAAAACCTCTGAGTCATATTTAAGGTTAGTTAGTATTGCAGCCCGGTCTGAATTTCAGGGAGGCAGCCGGGCGGACGAGGCTGGCCGGGATTTCCAGGAGACTGGTCCGACTCTCAGGTCGGCGGCTGGGCGTACAAGGCTGGCCTGGAGTTCCAGGAGGTCGGGCAGAATTTCAGGTTCGCCCCCTGATTTTCCCCAATAGAGGATGAGAGGCAGGGACTTTGCAGCTTTTTTCCCCCGGCCCCCCTGGGGCAAGTCCGGACCCGAGAGGGCCAGGGGAAAAAAAACTAAACAAGTGTTCAGTAAATATCAGTGTTAAATGGGTATAATAGTCAAAGCTCAAATATTTTTTCATGGTGAATTTTAAGAGAATTGGAATATCAAAATGCTAGATAATGTGTTAAACTGTATACTGACACTTTGACAGCTATTAGTTACATTAGATTTAAATAAAAAAAGTTCATAGCCTGAACATTTATGATGTACCTCTTGATTTTGTTTGAGAAACAAATTAAGATCTAGGTACAGAGATAGATAAATGTCCTTAGGTATCTATTTGGAATGTAAGTATGTTGAGCGATAGTTTCAAAGGATACCCTACAAGTATAAGAAATGCATTAGTAAGGCATGCATGAGAATTACAGAAGATTTCTATAATTAGAACGTACAGCTAAAATATATCAAGTTTGTTTGCAAAAATTATTAACTCATTTGTAACTTCAGTTCTAAATCAGCTTAGATAAAAATGAATTGTTTTAAGGGTCACGAAACTACAGAAAATGTTTCACCTTGTTTGCTGGTAAAAGTGGTTTACTTGTAGTTAATTTCCCTAGGGCCTATAGATAATAAATTCTAACAAGGCAAGCATGAAACTAAAGAGTTCTAGAAACAAGGCCTGTATTAGGCAGTAGAGAGGAACATAGAAGGAACATTATCAAATGCAATGTCTCTCCTTATAGTAATGATGATCATAAGGTGGAAATGTGATTGTTCTAAAATGAACATGCTGGTAGGGAACTGGTTTAGGATGTCACTCAAATCATCCATGACTATTGCAGAATTGGGAATTAATGGTGTCTATGACTTTCAAATCTGAGACCATTAAAACCTATTGGAAAACATGAATCTTTGCTTTAAAGGGACGCAAAAGTCAAAATTAAACGTTTGTGATTCAGAGCATGCAATTTTAAGATACTTTTCAATGTGCACATGTAACAATTTTATATTATTAAATAAGTAAAATAAGCAGTACAACAGAATCAACCAGTTGACATGTTTTACTATTGCTTTGGCTTTGAATATTTTCCATCTGTGTACATTGTGTGCTGTGTAGGTCTCTGTAAAAATTATGTTGTGTGTAAAAGCATATTTCTTAAAGGGACATGAAACCCAATTTTTTTCTTTCATGATTCAGATAGAGATATATATTTTTAAACAACTTTCCAATTTACTTCTATTATCTAATTTGCTTAATTATTTTGATATCCTTTGTTGAAGAGCATACCTAAATAGGCTCAGGAGCTGGGATTTAGCTGATAATTGTTGGCTGCACATATATGTCTCTTTCCATTGTCTTATTGATGTGTTCAGCTAGGTCAAAGTAGTGTATTGCTGCTCCTTCAATAAAGGATACCAAGAGAAAGAGGCAAAATTGATAACAGAAGTAAATTGGAAAGTTGTTTTTTAGGTTTCATGTCCCTTAAAAGTATTTCACTTGCTTACCTAATCCAAATATAAGAAAAATGTATGTTCCAGGTTTACTGCATACGTAACTCAGGTGCCCTACAGGGACATTACATTAATAGATTTTTCGTTACCCATTTGAAAGCAGCAATTAACGCATCAATTTTATGAATTAAAGACAGACCACATAAATATTTAAGTTATATATTTTAATTAACTGTAAAAATAATTAAACAACTTTCAAGTACAATAAAAAGTTATACTTGCATTCAAAAAACACAATTGATGATGTCTACCAGTAGTTGTCTGTCTGCAAAACAATACCACAATGTGTTTCAGTGCCATGCCCCTTCCTAAGGTGAGTATATTTCAGTAAGATATTGCATAAATATTTATGCACTCTCTCTTTAATTCATAAACTGGTTTAATTTTATGTAAGGTAGCTTCATCTATAGTTTATATAATTATTTTACTATTATTATTATTATTTTTACAATTATCTTTTATTTTTTTACCTATAGATATTTGTTTTTTTTAGGAATAGATTTCAATGTCTTAACCAGATTAAAGCATTCTCGCCTAGATTTGGAGTTTTGCGTTAGCCGTCAAAACCAGCGTTAGAGGCTCCTGATCGGAACAGCCAATAGAATGCAAGCTCAATCTGATTGGCTGATCCAATCAGCCAATCGGATTGAACTTGAATCTGATTGGCTGATTCCATCAGCCAATCAGAATTTTCCTACCTTAATTCCGATTGGCTGATAGAATCCTATCAGCCAATCGGAATTCGAGGGACGCCATCTTGGATGACGTCCCTTAAAGGAACCTTCATTCTTCAGTTGGACGTCGAACGAAGAGGATGGATCTGCGCCGGAGGTCTTCAAGATCAGCCGCTCGTCATCGGATGGAAGAACATAGAAGATGCGGCTTGGATGAAGATGTTTGCCGGTCCTGATCTACTCTTCTGCCCGGATAGGATGAAGACTTCTTCCCGAAGATGGACTTCTTCATTTGCCGCTTGGATCAAGACTTCAGCCGGAAGATGGACGTCACTCTTCAGCCCCCGCTTGGGCTTGGATGAAGACTTCGGAGCCTGGACCGATCGGTGATACCCGGCGTGGTGAAGACAAGGTAGGGAGATCTTCAGGGGCTTAGTGTTAGGTTTATTTAAGGGGGGTTTGGGTTAGATTAGGGGTATGTGGGTGGTGGGTTGTAATGTTGGGGAGGGGTATTGTATGTGTTTTTTTTACAGGCAAAAGAGCTGAATTCTTTGGGGCATGCCCCGCAAATGGCCCTTTTCAGGGCTGGTAAGGTAAAAGAGATTTGAATTTTTTTTATTTAGAATAGGGTAGGGCATTTTTTTATTTTGGGGGGCTTTGTTATTTTATTAGGGGGCTTAGAGTAGGTGTAATTAGTTTAAAATTGTTGTAATATTTTTCTAATGTTTGTAAATATTTTTTTATTTTTTGTAACTTAGTTATTTTTATTTTTTTGTACTTTAGTTAGTTTATTTAATTATATTTATTTGCAGGTATTGCAAATACCTGCAAATACCTGGCTCAAAATGCCCGATTGTTTCCTATGGGGGAATCGTGCACGAGCACGTTTTTGAAGCTGGCTGCGTCCGTAAGCACCGCTGGTATTGAGAGTTGCAGTGGCGGTAAATTATGCTATACGCTCCCTTTTTGGAGCCTAACGCAGCCCTTCTGTGAACTCTAAATACCAGCGGTATTTAAAAGGTGCGGCCAGAAAAAAGCATGCCTAGCTAACGCACCCCTTCTAACGCAAAACTCCAAATCTAGGCCACTGTTTTTCTGTAGCGTCTACTAATTATCATTATCATTGGATAGGTATTTCCTACAAATGTACTAATAAGTAGTAGTACCTATTCACTAAGTTTTATTAGGATGAACATAAATAATGCTGCCATTTTCAGTTTCATTTCTGCTCTTTCATATGGATTATAAATGTTTTAGCACATTACTTAAAGGGACAGTCTAGTCCAAAATAAACTTTAATGATTCAGATAGAGAATGTAATTTTAAACAATTTTCCAGCAAACAGTGTTGTTATTTTATTACAAATAAATACATTTTGTTACACTGGCTGTGTATTCAAACTCTGTGCATGATTGGAGAACTGTTGTTTAAACTTCTTGATTGGGTGAAACCTTCCCGGGTCATCACTGGTGTAACTAGCTAGTGACTAGTTACACCAGTCTGTTACTGCCCCCCAGAGATTCCATCGCAGTGACTAGTACACTGTGTACATTGTATAATAAGCTGAATCAGTGTCAATACTTATTCACTGTAAATTGATTTTTGACACATCAGCCTCTTATGATACGATAGTTAATCTAGGTTAATTTAAAAGGAGTCATATTCTCAATGGGATATCGAGTCTTGGTAATACTAGATCTGCTGATAATACTTACTGTTTCTAGAGACTTGTTACAAGTGTTTAGACCCAAAAGCTGACAATAATTTTGTACTTCTCTTGGATTTTGAGTACCTATATAACCACAGGTTAATCAATACCAGTTTTTATATTCCCTATAAATAACTACCATTTACCTGGGATAGTATTCAGATCGACATATTAACCTGGATGAATATTATTGAATAAAGTTTAATGCACCCACTGATGTTATCATCCGTTTGACTTGATCTGAATATTAGAGCACATTTAGCTATACATACCTCTGATCCTAACTTGATTACTTATCATAAAACCTGGTTTATTGTACTAATCACATTGGATTATTATTCAAATTCAGTATAGGCTAGTTTGCTGCAACTGTTTTTAAGTTTCATTGCAACCCATTTTAAATGTTATAATAAAGATTATTTTTTAAATTTCTCATATCCATATATGCATTCAACCTCCACTTTTGAGGGACGAGTGCTATTACAGTATCCTGCCCAACTTCAGTTCTTAGTTGGAATTGTAAATAAAAAAAGAATGTCAAGTGTTCCTATTATTGCTGAAAAAGGTAGAAAACCAGAATGCTGTAAAATCAGATTACTTTTATACTTATACTAAATCAAAACAATTACTGTATATTAGGTAATACGTAGCTTTGAGTAGTTAATGGCTCATTAATTGCTAAAGATGGTATACATTAGCATGAAGACAGATCACTGTAATCACACACAGGAGAAACTTCATCTCATCAGGTGACAAAACACTTTGTGAAAATGACTCAGTCTCCTCTCAACAGCTGCTTGTTCAATTCCTTGTTAGAAACAGCTCTTTTAAAAAATCTGTCAGGTTTCTCTGTTCATTTAAAGTACCAGTTCAAGTTCAATCTGCATACAATATGCACTTACAAAGTCTTGCACACAACCCATCAGCATCTAGACTATGTCAATCTAGTTTGCAATCTGCTCTAACTTCTGAACTAATCAACTGCTTCTCACTTCATTTCTTAATAAGACTCTCTGTCTCTCACTTGCTTCAGTTCTGTGTGACTGTAAAAATTATACTCATTCACCCAGCAGCCCAGCCCCCCTACACCATCTAAAAAAGTATTAGTCATAATAAGGGCTGGTTCTCATTCCACGTTCTGTATTAAAACTTACTGCACTAAGGGCTCAAGTATTAACTGCACTAGAAGTAAGCTTTGTGCGGGCGTCGGGTTGTGCTCGTATTATGTTCACATGCTAACCCAACAAGTGGAAAAAGCTGAACTTAGAATATCACGTGTGAGATAACCTATTACCCCATAGAAGTCAATGGAGCAAAAAAAGTAAAAAAAAAAACCCAACTCACACGCAAACCTGATCCCATATTCACATTCCAATGTAATTCACATATAAGAATATATATATATATATATATATATATATATATATATATATATATATGTGTGTGTGTGTGTGTGTGTCTCTATATGTGTACATATGTGTTTATGTGTTATATGTGTACAGTATATATGTCTCTAAATAAATATATATATATATATATATATATATATATATTACAAAGATCAAACAGAGAGAATGTATTCACCTTTTTTGAGATTGAAGTAGACTGCTGCAGGGGTGGCTATCTAGCCCCTGTAATTTATCCCATTTTTTCACATTTTTTGACTCAGTTAATCAGTAATATGGCGTACACTCTATCAGATGACTTGTGGGAAGCTGAGTTAAAAGACTCACTAGCTAATGATAATGTAGCAGGGGATGATCAGGATGAAGAAAATGTTACAATCTTTAGTGCCTTTAGGAGATATCATTATCTCCTAGGCCGGCAACTAAAAATTAAGGCTGAAAATGCCAGTTTAGCAAATTATATTGACAAAAAAATTATCCCTAGAGGTTTAAGACTTTCATTGGATCCAGGAGCAAATACAAGAGAGGATGAGGAGGGTGACTCATTCGTGGAGGATTGGAATGAGAAACTCTCCACAACCTCTCTTGATCTGATGGATATGATGATGAAAAGAAATAATAAAAGATTGGAGAAAGTTAAAGGGGAAGCTGAGAAAGCTTTAATTAAAGTAAATTCCTTTGAGAATGATCCCAATTTCGAAAAATTGAATGGTGAGACAAGTCAGAATGTATCTAAATTAAAAACTGACATTAAGGCAAGGAAATGTAGGAAACTTAGGAGAGATCAGGATGACTACAAAAATGGAAGGGTTTATAGTTACAAATCCCAGAAAGGCACATATGACTCAGGTACAGATGTATCAGACTCAGAATTAAGTAATTCAAAAAACTCTTTTGGTATCAGTCAAAAAGAAGGAGGAGAAAGAACAGAAGGGGAAAAAGGAAAAGATCCCTTTGGGACTCCAGTAAAAGAAAAGAGATACCAAACGAGGCAGAACAGGGGGAGAGGAGACCAATATGTTCAGAGCAGGGGGGGATCCAGGAGAAGGGGTACACGCAGGGGCTATTGAATAGCCATAATGATGATGAATTACAGATTGTTAACCTTTCCTCATTTCCCCTAAATTTGGCTCATGTAGAACTCCTGAAAAAGGGGTTATCTTTCTGCCCTACTGCAATGGTTGATAAATTTGAGCTAATTAAGGACTTACATCTATTTGCCAGAAAAATTGTCCTATCCATTTATTATTATGAAATCAAAAAAAGTACATAATTTGGATATGGACGATCAGTCAGCTCTGGCAGATCTAGAATCTTTGCTAGCTGACAATATTCTGGATGAAAACACAGATACTACACAAGCAATAGTTTGTGAAAAACCGTGTTTTAAACCTAAGTCTACCTATATGCCCTCTCTCTCATTGGTCCCAGCAGTCAATCTATTTGTGAAACAAATGGAAAAAGATATAGATAGCTTGGTACCTCAACAATTAGATGACAATCTGAAGCCAAGAGAGCGAAAAGCTCTAAAAGAACTGAGTATGGCTAGGGGTGTGGTGATAAAGCCTGCCGACAAGGGCGGCAACCTAGTACTGTTAGATGAACACCTCTATATCAACGAGGTGAAACGTCAGTTACATGATAAAAATCAGTACATAAAACTTGGAGGTAGCCCTTTAGAACATACCCAGAATTCCCTTTTTAAATTGTTAAATGAGGCGAGAAGAAAAGGGACTATTGACCAAAAAGAATTTAAATTTCTATTTCCAGAACATCCGGTTATGCCAGTGTTTTATATCTTGCCAAAATTGCATAAAAATATGAAATGCCCTCCGGGGAGACCCATAGTCTCCGGAATAGGCAGTATCACGGAGAACATCGGAGAGTACGTAGATAAATATCTACGTCCTTTCCTCTTAACACTACCATCGTATGTAAAAGATACGGCGGACCTTTTGAGAAAATTGGATGGAGTAATGGTCAATGAAAAAACAATTCTGGCATCTTTGGATGTAGAAGGGTTGTACTCCTCAATTCCTCACAAAATAGGTCTACAGGCTATTAGGAAATTCCTTGAAACAAGGGGTCCATCCTTCTCTGAACACTCAGATTTTGTAATTTCACTGCTGGAATTTGTCCTAGACAATAATGTATTCTCATTTGATGGACAAGTCTATCGTCAACTGCGGGGCACGGCTATGGGGGCAGTGTGTGCCCCCACATATGCCTGCCTGCACTTGGGGGCATGGGAGTCTGATATCTTTGAGGTTTTCGGTGATATTTTCAATGAAAAGGTCCTAATGTGGGTTAGGTATGTGGATGATGTTCTTGTCTTGTGGGATGGTGTGGAAGAAGAGTTCAACTTGTTTGTTGACCAATTAAACCATAATGACAGGAACATCATCCTCACTTCTGAGACCAATCCCAAGGAACTTAATTTCCTTGATATTACCATCAAAAAAGAGGGTAATAGATTAGTCACTGAGAATTACAGGAAGAAAAATGCCACTAATAATATTCTTCATGCTCAGAGCAGCCATCCCTCACATTTAAAGAAAGGCATTCCCTATGGACAATTCCTCCGTTTAAGGAGGAATTGTTCATCCCTTTCCAAGTTTGATATACATGCAAAAATGATGAAGGATAGGTTCTTACTAAGAGGATACTCCAATAAGTCCCTTAAAAAGGCACTTTGGAAGGCCAGAAAGACTCAGAGAGACGACCTCTTGTATGTAGGTAAATCTAAATTAGATGGGGGAAACATTAGATTTATCTCTAGATTTAATAATCAATGGAACAATATTAGGTCAGTGATGAATAAAAATTGGAACATTTTGACTTTGGATGACAAGGTAAAAAATGTAATTGGAGAGAAACCTCTAATGACAGCCAGAAAATCAAAAAGTCTGAGGGATATCCTGGTAAAAAGTCAATTTTCCAGGGGTCCCTCTGATGCAGACTGGCTTAGAAAGGACAGGGGGATCAAAGGCAGCTATCCATGTGGACACTGTGTATACTGTGTCCACATGGATAGCGCAAAGCAATTCTCAGTACAGGATGGTAAGACTTACGATATAAAATACTTTTTTAATTGCAAGTCTGAGGGAGCAATATATCTTCTTAGATGTTTGTGCCCGGCCTTTTACGTAGGAAAAACGAAGAGGCTTGTGAAGGACCGGGTTCAAGAACATCGTGATGATATTGCTCATTGCAATGACACCAGTGTAGCGAGACATTTTGAAATGTTTCATAAAGGAAATGTGGAATCTTTAAAGTTTATCATTATTGATAAAGGAATCACTAATGGTAGAGGTGGCAATAATGAAAAAATCCTTTTGCAAAAAGAAGCAAAATGGATTTATAAACTAGGAACGAGATATCCAACAGGTTTAAATGAAAAGCTGGAATTTGCCAGTTTTCTATAAGTATTATGCTGATAGAGTGTGCGCCGTTATTTTGGAAGTGATCATTAAAAGGCCGTTTTTAGCTTTGTTTAGAAAAGCTTAGGAATTGAGTTTCTCTATTTAATAAATAATAACAAAGCTTCTATATTTTGGCACTTTTTAACTATGAACACAAGTATTATTAAAATAGGGCTCCTTGCTGTATACAGCTTTAAGAAAATAGCAGGTGTTTAGCAAGTAGATCACCTGTGGAGTCACAGGTAGGTCCATAAATAGAGGATATCCGGTATGGAATATTATGCCCTGATGAACCCCTTAGACACAAATCTTGCTGCAGGGGTGAAACGTGCGTTGGCACTTTGTGTAATTTTGGCACCTATGTGCTATACTAGCCAGGAGTGAGGTCGACCAACTCCTGTCTTTCTTCTAAGCATTTTTCAAAGAAAGCAAAGAAAAGGCATTGCGGTACAAGTTTATTGTTAGTCCTGGAACTGACTTCATGCTGACATTACATGCTGAGAAAGAGCGTGTGTGCTTGAAAAGCGGCTAAGGATTGGAGATTGTGGTTTCCTTATTTGCGCTGGACTGAATGTGCAACATCCACCTGGAGGTGGTTAAAGATAAGAGATCCCTTTTACTGAGAAATCTTTTGGCTCTCTTGTGTGTGGCTGTTCTAACTTACTTTCCGGAGTACAAGGTGCATCCTGGTATGTGCTTAGCTACATAACATCGGTGGAAGCCTGGTTTCTTTCACCAGAGCAATTGACCAATCCAGTGGACAGATTCTCGGCCTTTGGGACACACCCCTTGCAATCGAACCTATTGCCAGCAGGCTTACAACCACACCTTAGGCTGCAAGTGACATCACACGCTCTGAATGCTGCATCACCTCTGAATGGGAATAATGGATCTACATACAGCAGCTAAGTAAAATAACTGAACTTGTACTTTCAGCAGCAATCACCAGTGTCTGTATCCCAGATGCTATACTAAGACATTTGCCGGTCATTTATTCTGATCTATTTAGGATTAAATGAAAATGTCTTTTTTATGTTTTTACTTGTAACCGCAATGTTAATTTACTTACGTTTTTTGCTTACTATATGTTACCTGCCTATGTTATAGATATCTGTCTGTGTCATAGATAGTAGGTTAGGCTGTACCCCTAGTTAAGTAGCATACGTATGCTTAGAGGTTATTGGCCTTTTAGTAACATTAAGTTTTTGAATTTTGCTGTTTTAGTTAAATTTTGCTCACTTTCAAAGCATGATTGACTTTGCCATTTTCTGTGATCCACATAAATGTGGTTTGGGATTTAAATAGGAATTAATAAATTTGAGTATTTACCAAAATTCTGTGTGCCTTTTTTATCCCTTGCTTTTTCACAACAGTAGTGTATGTTGTGAATACATTCTCTCTGTTTGATCTTTGTAATATTCATCTTCAAGGGTGGCACCAGAGAATAATTATTCTTTTTTTTTGGTTTAGCAGTATTATCTACTCTCTCATACACTTTTTTCATATATATATATATATATATATATATATATATATATATATATATATATATATATATATATATATATATATATATATATATATATAGATATAACCAGTACACAGCAGTTTAGCACTCACGATACAATTCTTATGACCGGGGTTCTCAGCAACATATCTCATAGACCTCCAACAAAAGCCGGCACTCACTGGGTTTGAAATAGCAAAAAACTTTATTCCAACTTTTCAGGGTCACGCCCCTTCCTCAGGTGTTACCTGAGGAAGGGGCGTGACTCTGAAACGCGTAGTGGTAACGTACACAGAGTCTGGCCAGGCAAGTGTTTGCAGTTTAATTCACTCTATATTTCACAGAGTATTATGGGGTTTTAAATGTTTTTTAAACTTGTGTTTTAATATTGCATATGTTTATGTTGTGACTTCACACATTGTGTGATTGCGAAGACATTAGTGCTCCGTTTTATCTTATATAACGGTAATTTGTTCACCAATACGCTAGTAGGCTTTTTTCAAGCAAATGTGTTCGGATTAAAGTCATAACTATACACAACAGCATTGTTGCTACAATTGCTTAGGGAATAAATATTTTTATATTTTGTAAAATGTTTCAAGACATGATCTGTCAGTAAAATAAAGTGTTTTTTTATATACATTGTCTATTTGAAATTTATATCTGCTGTTTACAGCGCTTTTTATACACTTTCAAACATTATATATATATATATATATATTTATATATATAATGACAGTAGTAGTCAGGATGAATCCGGTGTAGATCCAGTTTACCCACCACACAAAGCAAGCACACAAGATGTAGCAAAAACACCACTTTAATGAATAAGCAGTATAACGTTTCGGCTCAACACATGAGACTTGGTCACATGCAGCAGGTTACAAGAAAAACAGTTTTCTTGTAACCTGCTGCATGTGACCAAGGCTCGTGTGTTGAGCCGAAACGTTATACTGCTTATTCATTAAAGTGGTGTTTTTGCTACATCTTGTGTGCTTGCTTTGTGTGGTGGGTAAACTGGATCTACACCGGATTCATCCTGACTTCTACTGTCATTCTATGGAAGTTTAGCCGTGCACCAAGTGGCTGATATGGTTGGTGAGTGCTGATTTACTACTTTATGTTATATATATATATATATATATATATATATATATACACAGTATCTCACAAAAGTGAGTACACTCCTCACATTTTTGTAAATATTTGATTATATCTTTTCATGTGACAACACTGAAGAAATGACACTTTGCTACAATGTAAAGTAGTGACTGTACAGTCTGTATAACAGTGCAAATTTGCTGTCCCCTCAAAATAACTCAACACACAGCCGTTAATGTCTAAACCGTTGGCAACAAAAGTGAGTACACCCCTAAGTGGAAATGTCCAAATTGGGCCCAAAGTGTCAATATTTGGCCCAATTTGGACATTTCCACTTAGGGGTGTAGTCACAAACCCCAAATGCTTCTGTCTTTAATCATTACCTCTAGAAAACAACAAAAATGTTATCTGCAATTTTCATCTCCTCATTTTGCAATCCAAAAAGTAAAGTGCAGGACTAGCAGCAAACTGTCATTTTGGGGTTGATTATTTCTCGGGTTAAATGACCTGTGTGTAGTGAAGCTATCTGTGCTGTAGTGAAGCTATATGTGACATGTGTGAAATTAACCTGTGGTCCTCCAAAATTGTAGCGATACGTGTGTATGTATTTTAAAGGGTTTTAAACACTGGTATTATCAGTACAGTGTGTGTTTTTTGCGTTATTGATTTGGCTAATTTTTACAAGTGTAAAAAATATTTATTATTAATGTTATTTCTTTAAGAGCAGGAAGCGTTTCTATCTGTTTGGTGCCTTTGAATCAAGCTCATTGGGAAGATACTGTACAGTATCTTGCTTAAATGAATAGTAGTAAAACAAAATAATGTATTAAGAAACAAAGTTAATTTGCTTCAAAGGACATACTATGTAGTCATCCTTGTAGCAGTCATCAAATTAGGAATTCTTCCATAATAAAGACAGCAGGAGTCATTGTTGATTGGCAACATTGATCAATTTCATTCTTGTTTTGATGGTATTTTTGTTTTGCTTAATGGATGGTAAATACTTAGCCTACTAGTTATAAGGAAAGCCTGCTGTGAAAAAAATGCTGACACTGTAAAGTTAAATATGGAACAATCAAAAGAGATTGCAGAATAGAAATATAAATTCATAATGCACTGCTTTTTTCTTACTCTATTATGAAACCATTTAAAATAGATACATTTGTGTTTCTTTTCTTTCACTTATGAATACAAAGCCTGAAAAATATGAAGCAGAAAAATTCAGCAAGAAAAAAAATGCATTTCTTGCTGTTTATGCTTCTGAAATACTTTATTTCAGTTTGCTGCTCTGAGCAGTATTCACCCACATTGTAGTACACATTCCATAGCAGTACATTCTCTAGAATATAAATATTATAATAAGCATATAAGTAAGATTTGTATTTGTAAGATATGCCTTCAGGCTTTGGATAAATGCAAATTTGACTGAATTTAGAATATTTGTCGAGTTGTTTGATGTACAAACAGCCAAATAGATTGTTGGACAAAATAGAAGAAAAATAATGATTGCTTGATGAAATAGATTTATTCTTTCGTTCATGCTGTTTGGCACCAAAAAATTATCTGAAATGAGGGAAGGAGTTATATTGATTGGTTAATAATTTGTAAGTATGTACAGGGGGTCAAACCATTCATGTGTCCATCTTCCTGTGTCCAATCCTGCCATAATATTACTAATGATTGATGTTAGGGACAGTCAGTCACTAAATTCTAGATTTTAGTCATATAGGACTTGTAAGCCCTTGTAACATTGAAAAAACATAAATTATGCTTACCAGATAAGGGAAATACTGAACCTGGCTACCAGGAGGGGGCAAAGACACCCCAGCAAAAGGCTTAAATACTTCTCCCACTTCCCATATCCTCCAGTCATTCATTTCTCCTACTGTTCTAAGGAACAGTAGGAGAAATATCAGGGTATAAAATGTGCCAGAAGAAAACACAAATTTAGGGGTCCGCCCATCGGAGAAACACGGGCGGGAGCCGTGGACTCTCCTTATACAGAAGGAAATGAAATTACTGAACTACTGTTGGGAAACGTATACCCATGCTCTAGAGGACACTGAATGATAACAGGAGGGACAAAAAAGAGACGGACCCTAATCTGAGGGCACCACAGCCTGCAAAACCTTTCTCCCAAAGGCTGCTTCAGCTGAAGCAAAAACATCAAACTTGTAGAATTTAGAAAAAGTGTGTAAGGAAAACCAGGTAGCCACCTTACAAATCTGATCCATAGAGGCCTCGTTCTTAAAGGCCCAAGAGGAAGTCACTGCTCTAGTAGAATGAGCCATTATTCTCTGAGGAGGTCTATGTCCCGCTGTTTCATAGGCTAAGCGGATAAGACTCCTCAACTAAAAGATAAGGAAGTTGAAGAGATCTTGTGACCCTTACGCTTCCCAAAATATGCCACAAACAAGGAAGAGGTTTGTCTAAAATCCTTAGTAGCTTCAAGATAAAACATCAAAACACAAACCACATTCAAATTATGAAGTAAACGTTCCTTCGAAGAGAAAAGATTAGGACACAAAAAAGGGACCACAACACTTGATTGATGTTGCGGTCTGACATAACTAAAGGGAGAAAACCTAACTTAGTACGTAGGACAGCCTTATCCAAATGGAACACCAGATAAGGAGGCTCACATTGCAAGGCAGCAATCTCAGATACTCCGCACGCCTAGGCAATAGCCAATAGAAAGAGAACTTTACAGGACAACAATTTAATATCAATTTCATGAATGGGCTCAAACGGAGCCCGTTGCAAAACTTTAAGAACCAGATTCAGACTCCAAGGGGGAGCCGAAGATCTGAACACAGGTCTGATCCTAATCAGAGCCCTAACAAAAGACTGAACATCTGGAAGCTCAGAGAGCCTCTTGTGCAGTAAAACAGAAAAGGCGAAATTTGACCCCTCAGGGAACTGACAGAAAGACCCTTCTCCAGACCATCCTGGAGAAACAGCAGAATACTGGCAACCTTAACTTTATGCCAAGGAAAACCACGCTCTTCACACCAGAATAAGTAGGTTCTCCACACTTTATGATAGATGCAATGAGTAACTGTCTTACAAGCTTGGATGAGAGAATCAATAACGCTCTCAGAAAAACCTCTCTTGGCTATGACTAAGTATTCAATCTTCATGCAGTCAGCCTCAGAGTATCTAGATTTCGATGAACAAAAAGACCTTGTTCCAGCAAATCTCTGTGACAAGGTAACTTCCATGGAGGAGAAGATGACATCCTCACTAGGGCCGTGAACTACGTCCTTCATGGCCACGATGGAACAATCAGTATTACTGATGCCTGCTCCTGCTTGATGCGGGCCACTACCCCGAGGAAGGAGTGGTAATAACGGAAAAAGGAAGATTAGATTGAACCTCCAAGGCACCGATAATGCATCTACTAGCTCCACCTGAGGGTCCCTGGACCTCGACCGATATCTGAGTAGTTTGGCATTGAGACGAGACGCCATGAGATCTATTTCCAGCGTCCCCCACCTGTAACATATCTCCGCAAACACTTTGGGATGGAGAGACCATTCCCCAAGATGAAAAGATTGTCTGCTGAGAAAATCCGCTTCCCAGTTGTCCACACCCGGAATGTGGATCGCTTACAGCGAACAACTGTGGGCCTCCACCCACTCCAGAATCCGAGATACTTCCCTCATTGCTAGGGAGCTTCTCGTTCCCCCCTGATGGTTGATGTAAGCCACCAAGGTTATATTGTCTGATTGGAATCTGATAAACCGGGACAAACCCAGAAGAGGCCAAGCCTTCAGAGCATTGTAAATTGCTCAAAGCTCCAAAATGTTGATCGGGAGAGAGCATTCCTCCTGAGACCACAGGCCCTGAGCCTTCTTGTCACCCCAAACCACTCCCCATCCTGAGAGGCTTGTGTCTGTAGTCACAATCTCCTAGGATAGTCTGAGAAAGGATGTCCCTCGGGACAGATGATCTGGACAGAGCCACCAAGAGAGCGATTCTCTCAACCAGTTGAACAGGGAAATCTGTTGAGACAGATCCGAATGATTGCCATTCCACTGCCTCAGCATGCACAACTGTAGCGGCCTGAGATGGAACCTGGCAAAAGGAATTATGTCCACCTGTAACAAAAGGCAAATAATGACTGGGGGATAGGGGGAGTGGGAGAGGTATTTAAGCCTTTGGCTGGGGTGTCTTTGCCTCCTCTTGGTGGCCAGGTGTAGTATTTCCCAACAATAAGGAATGAAACCGTGGACTCTCCTTATATTAAGAAGGAAATATGTATTTTTAATTGCTCAAATCCTATAATGTAAAATTTGTGTTAATATTAATTGTCTATAATAGCTAGTCCCATTGAAATAATGGAAACAAATTCAAATCTAATATTCATCTGAATCAAATGTCTGCATAGAAGAAGTTAGAAAAAAATGAAAGGTGCATAATGTCTATGTAAAGGTCTGGATTACAAAAAATGCAAGTGGTAAAATCCGTTAGAAGACAATGCTTACCATTTCCATTTTTGCACTCATATTACCAAGTCCAAGGCTTTTTTATCATAAGAACTCTAGTCTATTATATGCTAACATCTATATGTTGGATAGCAGGGTTGCATGAATTCTGTCACATAAAAGACTTCTATAGGGGAGTTCACTAAAATTCATGTCTGATGTTTAAATAAAAAAATAAATAAAACGTTCTCAAGTAGTGCAGTTCTTTATTTAGGTCTGTGCTATACAATATTAAACTTAAAGTGAAGTTAATGAAACTTAACCCCTTTATTATCATGATGTACTCTGTACATCGCAGGCCCTTAAGGTTTTTTGTCCCACACCAAGTCTGTGCTATTACACCCTCCCTCCCTCCTGCAGGCCTCCTAGTGGTGAGAGCTAAGGCCACTGGCAGTAAGAGCTGCACTATCATTAACACAAGCCCCATTAAAAGACCAGCGATGTACAAGTGATTATAAATTTCAATATATAAATATATATATATATATATATATATATACAAAACTAGGAATGGGACTGCACTCTCAGAGGGATATTTATCAAAGCCTCAACTATGCTGCATTCGCCGGCACCAATACGCTCGGCTAACATCGCCTAATATTGCGGCCGCGGACCTGAATACGTTCTCCATATTTATAAAAAAGCAGGCAAAAAGCCCAAGTACCGGGAGATGAGCATCAGACTGTTGTTAACTAACAGTCATCGATCTCGCTGCTATTCAGCTTTTTCCCAACTTTATATCCTGTCACTAAACGCCGCCACTATACTAAAGTGTTTAAGCCCTATCCCACCGCTCCCGGACCCCTCTGCAACTTCAATAAAGTTATTAACCCTATCCCGCCGCTCCCAGACCCCGTTGCAACTTTAATAAAGTTATTAACCCCTATCCCGCTGCTCCCGGACCCCGCCGCCACTAAATAAATGTATTAACCCCTGGCCTCCCACATCACTACTATTAACTAAACCTATTAACCCCTAAACCGCCAGCCCCTCACATCGCCATAAACTAAATTAAGCTATTAACCCCTAAACCTAACAACCCGCTAACATTACATTAAAATTATCACATCCCTATCTTATAATAAGTTAAAACTTACCTTTAGAATTAAAATAAACTATATTAAACTATTAATTAACCTACCCTAACTATTATACTACAATTACATTAAACTAGCAATTAAATTAACTATATTACATATTAAAAAACCCTAACCCTACTCAAATTATTTAAATATACTATTAAAAATTACTAAATTAAAAAAATACACTAAGTTACAAAAAAACAAAGATTGAGTTACAAAAAAAAAAACACAGTATCAAAAATAAAAACAAATTACACCTAATCTAATAGCCCTATCAAAATAAAATAGCCCACCAAAATAAAAAAAAACCCTAGATTACAATAAACTACCAATGGCCCTTAAAAGGGCCTTTTGCTGGGCATTGCCCCAAAGAAATCAGCTCTTTTACCTGAAAAAAAAGAAATACAAACACCCCCACAACAGTTAAACCCACCACCCACCCACCCACCCAACCAACCCCCCCAAATATAAAGTCTATCTAAAAAAACCTAAGCTCCCCATTGCCCTGAAAAGGGCATTTGCATGGGCATTGCCCTTAAAATAGCACGTAGCTCTTTTACCTCCCCAACCCTACTCTAAAAATAAAACCCACCCATGCAGCCTCCTCTATCTTCATCCATCCGGCCTGGAGCAGCTCCATCTTGAAGACATCCGGCGCAGAGCTCCTCTTCAATACGGTCGCGGAACTTAAATGCAAGTGACGTCATCCAAGATGGTGTCCTGTGCATTCCTATTGGCTGAAAGTTTCCAATCAGCCAATAGGATTAGAGCTGCTAAAATCCTATTTGCTGTTCCAATCAGCCAATAGGATTTGAGCAGCTCTCATCCTATGGGCTGTTCAAATCAGCCAATAGGATTGAGCTCTCATCCTGTGACGTCACTTGCATTCAAGTGCCAGATAACGGCGGCAACTGTATTGAAGAGGAGCTCCGCGCCGGATGTCTTCAGGATGGACCCCCTCTGCACCGGATGGATGAAGATAGAAGAGGCCGCATGGATGAAGACTTTGCCGGATGGATGAAGATAGAAGAGGCTGCCCGGATGAAGACTTCTTGCCGGCTGGATGGATCCTTCAAGTGGAACTTCAAAAACTGTGAGTTGATTGTCGGGGGTTAGTGTTAGGTTTATTTAAAGGGACATGAAACCCAAAATTTTTCTTTCATGATTCAGATAGAGAATACAATTTTAAACAACTTTCTAATTTACTTCTATAATCTAATCTGTTTCATTCTCTTGGTATCATTTGTTGAAGGAGCAGCAATGCACTACTAGTTTCTAACTAAACACATGGGTGAGCCAATCACAATCAATATATATATGCAGCCACCAATCAACAGCTAGAACCTAGGTTCTCCGCTTCTCATGAGCTTGCCTAGACAAACCTTTCAACAAATGATAACAAGAGAAGGAAGCAAATAATAGAAGTAAATTGGAAAGTTGTTTAAAATTGTATTCGCTATCTAAATCATGAATGAAACATTTTGGGTTTCATGTCCCTTTAAGGGTTTTTGGGTGGGTTTTATTTTTAGATTAGGGTCTGGGCAGGTAAAAGAGCTAAATGCCCTTTTCAGGGCAATGGGGAGCATAGTTTTTTTTAGATAGGCTTTTTATTTTGGGGGGGGGGGTTGGTTGGGTGGGTGGTGGGTTTTTAGATTTAGGGGTTAATAGCTTAATTTAGTTTATGTTGATGTGGGGGCTGGCGGTTTAGGGGTTAATAGGTTTAGTTAATGGTAGTGATTTGGGAGGCCAGGGGTTTAGGGGTCAATACATTTATTTAGTGGCGGCAGAGTCCGGGAGCGGCTGGATAGGGGTTAATAACTTTATTTAGTGGTGGCGATGTCGGGCAGCAGATTAGGAGTATTTAGACTCGGGGCTTAGGTTAGGGTGTTAGGTGTAAACGTAACTGGTTTTCTACCATATAAATCAATGGGATATCTGTCAGCATCGAACATAAGCTTTTACAGCTTTCAGACTCCCATTGATTACTATGGCATCCACGGCCTCCAGGGTGGTGGATTGAAAACCAGGTACTCTGGGCTGGAATAGCCGAGAGCGTACCGGTTAACTATTAGATAACTTTGAAAAAGTGTCAAATAGTGCCAAATGTGTATTCGGAACATCTGTAATGACAAAAGCATTGATCTGTGTCGGATTGAGACCAGCAGATCGTATGTTATGTCACAAATTTCAAATTTTACTGGTCTGTAGGCTTTGATAACTAGGTCGAATCAAGCTCGCCACAATTACGCTGCGTAATTCCAAGGTTTTTGCGGTTGACGGCTTGATAAATATCCCCCTCAGACTGGACTGGATACACATCCCATGAGCCTGCAACATGTTCAGCCCTGGGTGCTATAGCACTCTCAGGAAGCGGTGCTGTCCCCAGAGTCATAGACCGTTAACCCCAGACAAGTCTGGGTGCAAGCCCCATAGGGAAAATTACAAAATAAATTAATACAACACACAGAGAAAGTCCAGCACTCACTTACAAGCTCTCAGCTGAGATTAAAAGCAAAACTGAAAGAGTTGGGGCTGAGCATGTTGCAGGGTCATGGGATGTGTACCCAGTCCAGTCTGAGAGTGCAGTCTCCTACCTTGTTTTGTATATTTATAGGGTGATTACATAAGTCTGTGAACACTGACTTGTTCCCAGTTTGTTTGATTGAGAGCTTGCATTTGTATGGCTGTAATTAGGGACCGGGGCTTATCCCATTTGGCCAGATGCTTTAACTAACTCTTCCATTTTTGCTTTTAATCTTAGCTGAGAGCTTGTAAGTGAGTGCTGGACTTTCTCTGTGTGTTGTATTAATTTATTTTGTAATTTTCCCTATATTCCCTATATATACAGTATATATATATATATATATATATATATATATATATATATATATATAGTATAATAATAGTAAATATCCATGTAGCTGAACAATAAGTATATAAGCTTTTAAATCACAATATTTAATTCAAATATACGTACCTCTTTTTCTTTATTTCTACAGCAGGGCGCTCGTATTCTGCTGCTAGAAATAAAGTCTATAGCACTTGAGAGTGCTCCGCTATAGCAAAACAATGGGCTTTGGTAGGCTTGCTACATTTAACATATAAGTAATGTTTACATTAATATAGAAATTTAAAAGTTTACATATGTAGCTCAACTGCGTGGATTATTTACTGTTTTATTATAAAAATAAAATATTCAAAGTGTACCATAACTTTAAGGATAAAAAACATAGCTACATACATCGCTGGAGGGGGGACCACTACACTACAGAAAAAAAAGAAAATTATATAAAAAAAGTGGCAGACAATAGTTAGCAGAAGGGTAAGAGAGCTGTTTGGGAGGGATCAGGGAGTTTGGAGAGTTGGGGGATCCTACACTGCAAAAAAAAATAATTAATTGAAACTAAATTGCTTTAAAAACTTAATATTGGCAGTCTGTCTGCCAGTACCTAAGAGTGTGGTGACCAGTGGGGGCTGAGGAAGGGAAGAGAGGTGTTTGGGAGGGATCAGGGGGGTGGGAAGTGTCAGGTGGGAGGGTAATCTCTACACTAAAGCTAAAATTAACCTTACAAGCTACCTGATTATTCACTGCTGGGAATAATAGAAGTGTGGTGCACAGCTGCAATTAGCGACATTCTAATTAAAAAGTAGATATGTGTGTTTTGATTCAGAACAGATCGAAATTCGGCCGAATTTGTTAAATTCGGAGATTCGGATCAATTCGAATTTCCGAATTACGGTAGTACCGAATCTACCAAATAAATCTGAATTAGTTCGGATTTATTCGATAGATTCGGATGGCCATGGATTACACTAGTATTGTACAGTATATTAGGTTATATCACTTTGCTATGGGTTACACCTAATATACAGTACATAATACTAGTCTAATACACAGCACATCCCACCTAACACCTAAACCGAACCGAATCCAGACAGATTTATTCAAATCAGAATGAATTCGAAACGAATCCCAAACGAATGCATTCAAATTTTTCCGAATTCAAATCGATCCGAACCGAATTTCGAAAATATCCGAATCGATACGAACCAAACCGAATTTTTCCGCCATGCACAAGTCTATTAAAAAGCAACAGCAAAGCCATATATGTCTGCTATTTTTGAACAAAGGGGATCCCAGAGAAGCTTTTACATTAATTTGTGCCATGATTGCACAAGCGGTATGTAACTAATTTCAGTGAGAAACCCAGAGTTTGTGAAAAAGTTAACAATGTTTTTTATATGATCGCATTTGGCGGTGAAATGGGGGCATGAAATATACCAAAATGGGCCTAGATCAATACCTTGGGTTGTCTACTTAAAAAAATATAGGCCTAGATTTGGAGTTTTGCGTTAGAAGGGGTGCGTTAGCTACGCATGCTTTTTTTTGGCCGCACCTTTTAAATACCGCTGGTATTTAGAGTTCACAGATTGGCTGGGTTTTCAGTGCGTTAGGCTCCAAAAAGGGAGCGTAGAGCATAATTTACCGCCACTGCAACTCTCAATACCAGCGGTGCTTACGGACACGGCCAGCTTCAAAAACGTGCTCGTGCACGATTCCCCCATAGGAAACAATGGGGCAGTTTGAGCTGAAAAAAAACCTAACACCTGCAAAAAAGCAGCGTTAAGCTCCTAACGCAGCCCCATTGTTTCCTATGGGGAAACACTTCCTAAGTCTGCACCTAACACTCTAACATGTACCCCGAGTCTAAACACCCCTAGCATTACACTTATTAACCCCTAATCTACCGCCCCCGCTATCGTTGACATCTGCATTTTTTTTAACCCCTAATCTGCCGCTCCGTACACCGCCGCAAACTACATTATACCTATGTACCCCTAATCTGCTGCCCCTAACACCGCCGACCCCTATATTATATTTATTAACCCCTAATCTGCCCCCCCCAACGTCACCGCCAGCTACCTACAATAATTAACCCCTAATCTGCCGACCGGACCTCACCGCTACTATAATAAATGTATTAACCCCTAAAGCTAAGTCTAACCCTAACACTAACACCCCCCTAAATTAAATATAATTTAAATCTAACGAAATAAATTAACTCTTATTAAATAAATTATTCCTATTTAAAGCTAAATACTTACCTGTAAAATAAACCCTAATATAGCTACAATGTAAATTATAATTATATTGTAGCTATTTTAGGATTAATATTTATTTTACAGGCATCTTTGTAATTATTTTAACCAGGTACAATAGCTATTAAATAGTTAATAACTATTTAATAGCTACCTAGTTAAAATAATTACAAAATTACCTGTAAAATAAATCCTAACCTAAGTTACAATTAAACCTAACACTACACTATCAATAAATAAATTAAATAAAATACCTACAATTATCTACAATTAAACCTGGATGGAATCAGCCAATCAGATTCAAGTTCAATCCGATTGGCTGATCCGATCAGCCAATCAGATTGAGCTCACATTCTATTGGCTGATTGGAACAGCCAATAGAATGCAAGCTCAATCTGATTGGCTGATTGGATCAGCCAATCGGATTGAACTTGAATCTGATTGGCTGATTCCATCAGCCAATCAGAATTTTCCTACCTTAATTCCGATTGGCTGATAGAATCCTATCAGCCAATCGGAATTTGAGGGACGCCATCTTGGATGACGTCCCTTAAAGGAACCTTCATTCGTCTTCTAGTCGTCGGAAGAAGAGGATGGATCCACGCTGGAGGTCTTGAAGATCAGCCGGTCGTCATCGGATGGAAGAACATAGAAGATGCGGCTTGGATGAAGATGTTTGCCGGTCCGGATGTCCTCTTCTGCCCGCTTGGATCAAGACTTCAGCCGGAGGATGGATGTCTTCAGCCCCCCGCTTGGGCTTGGATCAAGACATCGGAGGCTCTTCTGGACAGATCGGGACCCGGTGTGGTGAAGACAAGGTAGGGAGATCTTCAGAGGCTTAGTGTTAGGTTTATTTAAGGGGGGTTTGGGTTAGATTAGGGGTATGTGGGTGGTGGGTTGTAATGTTGGGGGGGGGGTATTGTATGTTTTTTTTTTTACAGGCAAAAGAGCTGAATTCTTTGGGGCATGCCCCACAAAAGGCCCTTTTAAGGGCTGGTAAGGTAAAAGAGCTTTTCTATTTTAATTTTAGAATAGGGTAGGGCATTTTTTTATTTTGGGGGTCTTTGTTATTTTATTAGGGGGCTTAGAGTAGGTGTAATTAGTTTAAAATTGTTGTAATATTTTTCTAATGTTTGTAAATATTTTTTTATTTTTTGTAACTTAGTTCTTTTTTATTTTTTGTACTTTAGTTAGTTTATTTAATTGTATTCATTTGTAGGTATTGTATTTAATTAATTTATTGATAGTGTAGTGTTAGGTTTAATTGTAGATAATTGTAGGTATTTTTTTTTAATTAATTAATTGATAGTGTAGTGTTAGGTTTAATTGTAACTTAGGTTAGGATTTATTTTACAGGTAATTTTGTAATTATTTTAACTAGGTAGCTATTAAATAGTTCTTAACTATTTAATAGCTATTGTACCTGGTTAAAATAATTACAAAGTTGCCTGTAAAATAAATATAAATCCTAAAATAGCTACAATATAATTATAATTTATATTGTAGCTATATTAGGGTTTATTTTACAGGTAAGTATTTAGCTTTAAATAGGAATAATTTATTTAATAAGAGTTAATTTATTTCGTTAGATTTAAATTATATTTAACTTAGGGGGGTGTTAGGGTTAGGGTTAGAATTAGCTTTAGGGGTTAAAAAATTTATTAGAGTAGCGGTGAGGTCCGGTCGGCAGATTAGGGGTTAATACTTGAAGTTAGGTGTCGGCGATGTTAGGGAGGGAAAATTAGGGGTTAATACTATTTATTATAGGGTTATTGAGGCGGGAGTGAGGCGGATTAGGGGTTAATACATTTATTATAGTAGCGGTGAGGTCCGGTTGGCAGATTAGGGGTTAATAAGTGTAGGCAGGTGGAGGCAATGTTGGGGGCGGCAGATTAGGGGTTAATAAATATAATATAGAGGTCGGCGGTGTTAGGGGCAGCAGATTAGGGGTACATAGGGATAACGTAGGTGGCGGCGGTGTGCGGTCGGCAGATTAGGGGTTAAAAAATTTTAATAGAGTGGCGGCGATGTGGGGGACCTCGGTTTAGGGGTACATAGGTAGTTTATGGGTGTTAGTGTACTTTAAAGCACAGTAGTTAAGAACTTTATGAACCAGCATTAGCCCAGAAAGCTCTTAACTCCTGACTTTTTGCTGCGGCTGGAGTTTTGTCGTTAGATTTCTAACGCTCACTTCAGCCACGACTCTAAATACCGACGTTAGAAAGTTCCCATTGAAAAGATAGGATACGCAATTGACGTAAGGGGATCTGCGGTATGGAAAAGTCGCAGCTGGAAAGTGAGCGTTAGACCCTTTCCTGACTGACTCCAAATACCAGCGGGCGGTAAAAACCAGCGTTAGGACCCCCTAACGCTGGTTTTTGACGGCTACCGCCAAACTCTAAATCTAGGCGATATAGTTTTCACAGGTAAATAAAAATATAGTTATTATTTGAAAGTCCCAGTAGTGAAGGGGTTTGTGCTTTTTTGGTTGTCCAAGCTCAAAATAAAGAACCCTGCACTTAGTTGTGCTCTACTTGTAATCACCTTCAAAATATATTCATGGAAAGAGTTAAGGGGTGAAATGCCATTCTTAAAATTGCAATATTAACATAAATAAATTAAACCACCCTTCTAATCAATAAATATGCATCTTATAGGTGGTGTTATATCTTTTTGGACAATAAAAAAAGAGTCTGGGTACAGAACACTTTTTATGCACATATATCTAAACTATCCATATACCATAAATATTTTTCTTTATAGTATTTATTTTAGTCTTTTACTTCTTAATTTCATTCAGTTAATGACAATATACTAACAACATTTTTTTTGCTATTACTGTATACTTAATTTTATAAACATATTTAGCTTTAATTTTATGTTCTATATTGAATAATACAGAATAATGGCTGCATATCATAAATTAATTTATATTTTTCCTCAGTAGCTTTTGATAATAATCAGTGCCCCTCCAGTACTTCCTTACTTTGCAGATTTATGCATTTTCAAAAAAAAATTAAAAACTGTTTTTCTATGGGGCTGGGTTCTTAATGATCTGAGTTATGATACCTCGCTTCTTAATACATTTTCTGACAGAATTTTGTTTCTACCATATGAATAATGTTTTATTACAACTACATTGAAATGTATGTGTGTATATATATATATATATATATATATATATATATATATATATATATATATATCATGTATATATATCATGTCCAGTTTAGCTCCAAATAGGGAATAAACAGATGCTGTACATCCAAAACACACAAATACCCCCATATACCCCATGGGGGTATTTGTGTGTTTTGGATGTACTTTTGAATCGTGAATTAAAGGATTTTTTCTACTAAGACCGGTGAGTGCAGCATCGGTTTATTCCCTATTTGGAGCTAAAAAGGACATGATATGTATTTATATGCAGCACCACGGCAGCTATACTTGTCTTATGGAGTGCACCCACCAATTGATATATATATATATATACATACTAGGCGATAAGCCTGCCCAGAGGGCAGTCTATGTTGAGCAAATACAAACCCCCAAGCTAAATTTACAAAAAATAAAAAAGTAAAATGACAGAAAAAAACTAAACAAAGCTATCCAAAATAAAAAATGTAAACCTAAACTAATCCCCCTTGAAAAAAAAAAATACCCCCAAAATACCCCCCACCCAATCTAATACTATTCTACCAATAGCCCTTAAAAGGGCCTTTTGTAGGGCATTGCCATAAGTTAAACAGTTTTTTTTACCTCTAAAAAATACTAAGTCCCCCCCTAACAGTAAAAACCCCCCACCCACCAAACCTCCCAAAATAAAAAAACCTAACACTAAAAAAAAACTAAACTAACCATTGCCCCTAAACGGTCATTTGTATGGGCATTGCCCTTAAAAGGGCATTAGACTCTTTTACTGCCCTTAAAATGGCAATCAGCTCTATTTCTAGACCAAAAAAACCCCCTAATCTAAAAAAAAAAATGAAAATAAAAAAGCCTAAACCTAAGCCCCAAATAGGTACTCACTGTTCCTGAAGTCCGGCGGAGAAGGTCTTCTTCCAGACGGATCCATCATCTTCGATTTTCATCCAGAGTGAAGGTGACTTGGAACAGAGGTGCGGAGCTGTGTTCCCGATGCCTCAGCGGCGTTCCACAATGGTGGCGGTCCTCTGCGGCGGCGGACCTTGGCGGCATGGAGGATCCTTTTCATCTGATGTCCGTCGTAAACTGTAGTATTAAAGCAAGGTATCATAATCAATTTGGGGTACCTTGCATTCCTATTGGCGGCAATTTTGAAATCAGCCAATAGGATTAGAGCTACTGAAATCCTATTGGCTGTTCAAATCAGGGCTATTGGTAGTTTATTCTTAGATTAGGGGATGTTTTTATTTTGGGGGGACTTTTTTATTTTCATAGGGATTAGGTTTATTTTTTTATTTTTGGATAATGTGGTTTATTATTTTCTGTAATGTTAGCCTTTTTAGTTTTTTTTTCTTTTTTAAAGTACTGTTAGGATTTTTTATTTCAATTGTAATGTAGTATTTTATTATTTTATGTAATTAAGAGGTTAATTTAGGGGGGTTAGGTTAGGGGGTTTAGTCATTAAATTAGTTATTTGCCTTGTGGGGGTTGGCGGTTTAGGAGTTAATAGGTAAATTAGGTTTAATGCTTTGTGGGGGGTTGGCAGATTAGGGGTTAATATGTTAATTAAGTTTATTGTGTTGGTGGTGGATGGCGGTTTAGGGGTTAATAAATTAATTATTTAATTTGCGATGGGGGGAATGGCAGATTAGGGGTTAATAGATGTATTAGGTAGTTTGCGATGTCGGGGTTGGCAGATTTCGGGGTTAATAATTTTATTATGTAGTTATTTTTTGTTTTTCTCTTAATACTTCTTTTTTTTTTTAATAATTATTACGGGCGGTTATTTTTGTTTCTTAATTCTTATTGCTTGCGGTTATGTTTTTATTTTGTTAATACTTATTGCGGGCAGTTAGTTTTTTTTATACTTATTGCGGGCGGTTAGTTTTTTTTTAAAAATCTTATTGCGTGCAGATAGGTTATTATTTTGTTAATACCTATTGCGGGCAGTTAGGTTTATTTTGGTAATGCTCTGTTTGCCTTCGCTGTATCCAGGTGAATTATTTTGGCTACGCATGCAGCCAACATTCGTTTGGCTGCCTCGCACAGCCAACATTTCTTTGAGGATGCGTGCGCAACTGGCTACACCGATGGACGCATTAGAAACACGATTATAGTTTAGATTATTTATATATATATATATATATATATATATATATATATATATATATATATATATAAAACACAGAAATGGACTGCACTCTCAAACTGGACTGTTTTTTTTTTATTTGATTAAATAAAGGTCCTTTATACATAGTCTGGACAATGCTGCTGAAGTTTGTGCTTAGATTTGCTCAATAACACTCACAGTCAGCTGGGTGCAAAGCCCATAGGGAAAATTACAAAACAAATTAATCAACACCACACACAGAGAGAATCTGGCACTCACTTGCAAGTGCACAGCTAAGATAAAACAAAACAAAAAACTGAACAGTTAGTTACTGTATCTGGCCAAATGGGTCAAGCCCAGGAACCATGTCAAGGTGTCCTCCCTCCTGGGTACCTATTTACAGCCAATATATATATATATATATATATATATATATATATATATATATATATATATATATATATATATATATATACAGTATTTCTAATTCATTTCGGTAGCAGTTCAATTGTCTACATTTCGGCCCCTGATTGGGCCTTTCTCAAGATAAAAAAGTTAAAGGATCATTGAGCTTCATAGCGGCATTACAGCCATTTTCCCATAGAACAGGCCTTGTGAGCCAGACAATAAGGCTTACAAAAATCGTAATTTAAAGGGATATGAAACCCAAAATTCTTTTTTTAGGATTCAGATAGAAAATACAATTTTGAATGACATTCCAATTTACTTCTATTATCTAATTTGCTTCCTTCATTAGATAGCCTTTGTTGAAGAAATACCAATGCACATGGGTGAGCCAATCACACGAGGCATCTATATGCAGCCACCAAGCAGCAGCTACTGGGCATATTTAGAAATGCTTTCCAATCAAGGATATCAAGAGAATAAAGCAAATTAAACAATAGAAGTAAATTGGAAAGTTTTTTTTAACTTGCATGTTCTATCTAAATTAGGAAAGGAAATAAATGGGTTTCATGTCCCTTTAAGAATAGCATGAAATAAATAGAAGTACGAAATATTGTTAAATTGCATTAAAAAAATCATTAAAAATGTTAGGCAAAAAATTACACGGCAAATTGTACACACACAGTAAATGTAATAAAACTATATTGCACATGCAAACCATACTGCAGTACAACGTTCAAAGTGTATTGTTTTCTTTATTGTAGCTTCTTCACCTTTGCTAGTGGGCTGAAGAAGGGCAGTCTATGGGCGTAGCTACAGTTCTCTGCCAGGTCTCAGCATATTCCCTAAATATTTCCCCCCATAGATCTCCCTGTTTTATCTTGCAAACTGGAACCTGGTCACACGCTTATTACCCTAAAAGAAAAACACTTGAATACAAAAATAGAGGTAATTGTAAGATAATATATACTAAAAACAGGGTATATTTAAGTGTATTGGCTGCAATATTTTATTTTTAATGTGAGCCCACTGCTAACTTCACTCTTCCCTGTGAACATTCCTTTTCCGGCAAACTTCATTACTTCATTGCACATATGAGTGTTTTTTTCACATCCCATCTCAGTTTTGGATAATTAGGCCCTTAGTCTAATTTTTAGTAATGGCTTTCTTTTGACTTCTTTCATGAAAAGGGGGAGAGTATGGTTCTTTTTTTTATATCCTACTGTTCCTTGTTGAGTATCAACTTTCTGTAAGATAGGTGGATTTTTTTTTTATTAAATGTAATATTACTGAAAGCTGAATATCTATTATTGGTATAAATATTAGTAGAATTATGGCTAGGCTCTGGTAGGCTAGACTGGAAGGAATAAATATTTAAAACCATTGTGACAGGACCTTTTTTGGATTAGTTTATATTTTTAACCAATCAGTTTTCTTGGATATTTGTGGAGAAGGCTTGTTTAGTAGTTTGCTCCTTATATACCCTAATTATCTGTTTACCATCACATATATGCCCTCAAGACACATCATTTTTGTTTCCCCTATAGTTAATTTTCTTGTTCCTAGAAACTTATGTTATGTATGGGGGGCTTAAGACAATGTGTATTTATTAGATTTATATTTGAATTTCTATATCTATATATACTCACTCTCTGAGAGTAATTTTCCTCTTCTCTTACTAACATATTAGCTTTTTTTTTTTTTAGTACTTCTTGTGTCACTTTATGGATATGTTCTTTTAACTGTCAAAATCATTAATTAAATGAAGCTTGTTCTAAAATATTTTCCATTTTTCTTGACTTCTGAATCATAACTTTCAACATTAACAACATTTCTTTAATCAGAGACCTCTTAGGACTCATTTCAAATATTTATTCAAAATGAAACATTTAATTGTATGCCTCCAGAGTAATCTCCTTTTTAAAATCTCGTACAGACCTAATAAATTTAGTTCTTCAACTGTACCATCCTCTATATCTTTACGGCCCATAAATTCATTAATATCATTATAGATATCTGACCTATAGTGAAATATAGAAGCTTCTTCCATTTTAATTAAAAACAAGCTAATGAAAATTTAGAGACACAAATCATTTGTTTTATTATTCTGATTAATTTTAGGATTATATGCTACACTGATTTGAGACAGGTACATTTTTCTACTGTGGTAAGAAATAGAGAAGCACAAAAATGTGAACTTCACAAGTTTAAAACAAAATCACCCGTGATATAACAGAATTAAAGTCACAAAAATGTCTTGTGAATTAATCCAGCAATGGCATGCGTGGATATCTGCAAGCAGAAATTATGGGAATATATTGTATTGTACATATATGGTAATATATGGTGTAGTATGTTTAGATTTTACCGAGTATATCAGCCTATGGGCTTGTTTCCATTGAGCCGTTTAAATTGGAGCCGTAAGCTACTGAAGGGTCCGACAGCTAAAAGTAAATTACAGCTCAATTTTAGTACCAGGTTTCCATTCAAAAGGTTTTCTCTATGCGAGCGGTCACTCTTTGTGTAGGTGTAAGTTAACGTTGTGTAAACTCTTCCACCCGATGCCGGATTTCTAAAACATTAATAGGTTACTATGGTAACCCAACCTTACACTACACTCGATCGCATATACGGGGCCTCATACAAGTGCGGCACCATATATATTTTACCCGTCGCTCGCTGTTATTATAAAATCAAACACCTAATGCATGCGCAATATCTACCTTTCAACCGCAACCCCCCACCGTTATACCTAGTATATTAACCCCTAATCCGCCAACCCCCAAACCGCAAAGTATCTATCAAAGTTATTAACCCCTAATCCGCAATGCACCCACAACGCAAACTAGCTATTTAAACTATTAACCCCTAATCCGCAATGCCCCCACAATGCAAACTATCTATCTATTTTTTTTTTATTTTTTTTTAAATCATCTTTATTTTCAAAAGAAATTCAATACAGAGTGCGGAGTCGCAGCTCCGTGGAGTATACATACATTGGCTGATAATTTTCCACATATTAGGGGAGCACACGGTCGGTTTTAGAAAGTCCCCAATGTTCTTGGCCTTGTGCTCCTCCGTGCAATATAAAGTAGAAACAGGACAACACAAAACAAAACATTAACAATGGTAAATCGTAGCCTAGCAATGAACAAGTTGTAACAGAGAAACTGAATTCGTTACAGCATTTTGTAATTTCAATGCAGTACAAGCATGTATAGGTGAAGCACTAATGTTGTCGCCTCAGAGTGCTCTCCGAAATGCCACCCGTGTGTGAATATATCTAATCATGATCCTCTACTCCTCCCCTAGAGCATTGGGTTTGTGTCCATCCTCCTGTTTAGATTTGAGGTAGCCTTCCCATATTTCAACTATTTCTGCATAAAGGGCCATTTTATCGTATTTTAGGTAGTGCGATTCCTCCATCTTTATTAGATCTGATGTTTTTTGTACCCATAGCAGCATACAAGGGGCCTCGGTCCCTCCCCAATTTTTAGCTATCAGGAATTTAACGCTGTTTACCATCAAGGTAAGGAGTTTTAGTTTGGGTTTATATTTCAGCTTTGGAGGTTTATTTAAAAGCCATATCAGAGGGTCTAAAGGTAGCTGTGTTTCCATAATTTTTTCAATCTCTTCGATGACCTGTCTCCATAAATTACGTATGGAGGAGCACCACCACCACATGTGTGCCATGTCACTTCCGACATGGCCACATCTCCAACATCTGTGTCCCGAGCCTTTAAATAATCTGTGGAGCCTCTTTGGTGTATAATACCACCTATGCAGTATTTTGAAATTTATTTCCAGAAAACTCATGGAAATCGAAGATCTCATGGTGTACTGGAAGATTTGTGAGCACGTTTGAGGGAGTATAATTTTCCCTAAGTCTCTTTCCCAGCTCTCCATATAACCCAGCACCTGACCAGGTCGATTTTGTACCAACATTTTATATATTTTGGAGATTGTATGTCTTGGGGGAGGGACCTGTGTGAATAGGGATTCAAAGTGGGTGAGGGGTCTTGTCATGTTTATGGCCTGTGGGTTGGATCGTAAGAGGTGGTGGAGCTGAAAGTAGGTGAACCTATTAACAAAACTTTGCAGTCCCTGTTCTACTAATTCTTTCTGGGTTTTGAGTTGTTCTTTATCTATAAGATGGTATATAGGTAGATCAGTGAATGAGTGGGTTGATAATGTTTGTAAGATTGTAGGGCCGAGGTCCAATTCTCCATTTCTAACCAATGAGGTTAAGGGTGAGGGTCGAGATATAAGAAAAGGAAAGTGGATGAGTGTCTTGTTCCAGTTGTTAAGAGTCTCTAGGATAATTGGATTAGTAGTGGCTATAGTAGGTGTGGTATCAAATGACCAGCACCATTCACTGATGTGCGTCGTACCTAGATTATCTAGGTCTATATCCACCCATCGTTTATCATATGGGTGTATGTATAAGTCGAGCATTCTCTGTAAGAAAATGGCCGTTCTATAAGCTTGTAGGTCTGGCATGCCAAGCCCGCCCTGATCTCTATGTTTCATCATTATTGCTTTATTAATTCTGGGGTGTTTCTTATTCCATGTAAACTTGCTAAAAGCTGTTTGTAGAGATGTGACATAAGATCTAGGAAGGGGTATCGGTACCGTCTGAAAAAGGTATAATATACGGGGAAATATATTCATTTTTAACAAATTAATACGTCCCAGCCACAAAATTCTTTTGTTTCTCCATCTAGATAGGTCGTTTATGATTGTATCCTTCAGGGGTTTAAAATTGTAATCGAAGAGCAGATCTAATGAGGGGGTGATATAAGTTCCCAGATATTTGAGAGATTTTGAGCACCATTTAAACGGGGTAACCTTCTAAGTTTCGGTTAGTGTGTTGTGATCTAATGTTATATTCAAAATTTCAGACTTATTAAGATTTATTAGAAAATTTGAAAGATTATGGAAGGTTTGGAGTTCTGTGATAATAATGGGGATAGAGTGTACTGGGTTTGTTAGCAACAGGAGGACATCGTCGGCATTGTGTAAGGCTGGTGATTAATTTGGACGCCTTGTATATCTAAGTTGCTTCTAATTTTTGTGGCTAGGGTCTCAATTATACATGCAAATAAATACATGCAAATAATAAGGGGGAGAGTGGGCACCCCTGCCTGGTACCGTTAGTTAATTGGAAGGGTTCTGAGAGGATCCCATTAAGGTGGATGTTTGCGGTCGGTTGTGCATAGAGTGTCAACACTCAGTGTAATATACTATCCAGCCCCATATGTCGCAGTGTCGAATGTAGGAAGTCCCAGCTGACACGGTCAAAGGCCTTTTCCGCGTTCATAGATAAAAGGACTAGCGGAATTTGATGTTCTTGTGCATAATGAATAATATTCAAGGCCCTGAACGTGCCATCTTTCGCCTCCCGGCCCGGGATGAACCCTATCTGGTCTGGATGTATCAGGTCTGAGATGACTCTGTTCATCCTTGTCGCCATGATCTTCGCAAATATTTTTACGTCGGTGTTCAACAGGGAAATCGGGCGATAGCTGGCAGGGTCATCTAGGGTTTTCCTTGGTTTGGGTATTAAAATAATGTGTGCTTCTAGGGCTGTTTTGGAAAAGACGTGAGTCTCGTCTATGGAGTTATAATATGTGAGGAGGTGGGGGGCTAACAAGTCTTTAAATTTGGTATAGTAGGAGTAGGAGAATCCATCTGGGCCCGGTGCTTTACCTGTGGGCAGATCCTTTATAGTGTTAGAGATTTCATCTATATTGAATGGTTCAGCTAATCTATCTGCTTGGTCTTGCGTAATTTTGGGCAGCTGTAATTGTGTCAATTTCTATGCGCTGTTCTCTAGTCCGTGTGTCATCTGTACTCATCCAGCTTCCATATAAAATCTTTGATTGGTTTTGAGGGCCAGTTAAAGGAGCAATGTACTAAGTTATGATCCAACCATGTTGTTGGGATAAGTTTAGCTGACCTGAACATATACATCCCTGTGATATCTGTAAATATGTAATCTATTTACATGTATGTAAATGTAATCTCTTCTACCTTGATTTTCGAGGTCCTCAACCTTTTCTTGGAGGGAGTGTATAGAGGTAGCGTGTTGGGCTAAGCATCTCTCAGCAGAGGAAAATATTGTATTAAGAGTATCTTGTCCTGCTTCCAAATCATCAATCCTAGCACCCAATTCGTTGATGTCACTCCTGACTGCTAATAGTTCTGTCTTTATAAATATCTTGAGATCTGCAATGTCGGCTTTAGATGATAGATTTTGAATTGTGGCCTGAATATTGAGCAGCTGCTCCTGTGGTAGAGGCTGTGATTGTGGGTTCTGATGTGGTTCTATGTCCATCTCAGCATCAGGTTGCAATGCCTTTTTATTCTCATGGTCTGGTTGTTCTTGTGGGGAAAAAAAGGCATTAAGATTGCTAGACTGAATAGTGTTTTTATTATTGCTGCCTTTCTCCCCTTTGGTAATTCTTTTGGAGGCCATCACTTTTAAATGGAGGTATCAGTACGGCCAGTGCGGTCGTTATGTGAAGCAGAAAATATCTTGTCTGTGGTAATTTTATATACTCCTAGTGCTGTGTTGAGTGATTTCTTGTCAAACTTTTTCAAAACTGTCACCGCAGTCTCGGTGGAGTCATCAGGGCAGTTACCAGCACAGGCCTCCGTGTTATGTCGTCCACGTGGGTCAGCGGCTTCTGGAATTATTTCTCACTTACGCTGTATATCTGTTTGTAGCCCTGCGGTCTCTCTGTTAATCCGCTCTGTGAGAATGTTCCGGCAGCGTGTGCGAGCAGGTCTCTGAATCTCTTCACAGCAGGGTCTGACTGGTCTGGGATAGTGTATATAGCGCTAGCGTGATCATACCAGCATGGCGTCTGCCTCCGGTGCAAGATGCCCCACAGTGAAGTTCCTCCGCTATGTGCAGTAAAGCATTTATTCAGGTATCCGTTTATTCAGTGAGCCTTGAGCAAGTTCACGGACTGTTTAGGTTACATGCAGCTGTCTGTTAGTCCGGTGGCAAGGGAGAAACTTTACGGAGCTAGGGTACTACCCGTCCATGTTCCTGCATGGTCAAGCTCCGCCCCTGCAAACTATCTATTTAAACTATTAACCCCTAATCTGCAGTGCCCCACAATGCAAACTACCTATTTAATCTATTAACCCTTAAACCGCCAATCCCCACAATGCAAAATAACTAATCACTAAGCCCCTAACCTAACAGCCTCTAACTTAACCCCATTACATAAATTAAAATAATCGTAAAATTAAAAAAAATAACATTACTTAAAAAATAAAAAAACTAAGTTTAAATTAAGCTAAAATTACAGAAAATAAAAAAGTCTAACATTACATAAAAAAATTAAACAAAATTATCAAAAATAAAAAAATTAAACCTAATCCCTATGAAAATAAAAAAGCCTCCCCAAAATAAGAACACCCCCTAATCTAATACTAAACTACCAATAGCCCTTAAAATAAAAACACCCCCTAATCTAATAATAAACTACCAATAGCCCTAAGTTAAACAGCTCTTTTACCTTTAAAAATAACTAAGTTCCCCCTAACAGTAAAACCCCCCCACCCACCAAACCCCTCAAAATAAAAAAAACTAGCACAAAAAATCTACCCATTGCCCTTAAAAGGTCATTCAGCTCTTTTACTGCCCTTAAAAGGGCATTCAGCTCTTTTACAACGCCCAAATCCCAAATCTAAAAAAATAAATTTAATTTTTTTTAAAAAAAAAGCCTAACTCTAACCCCTAGATAGGTACTCACGGTTCCTGAAGTCCGTGGGTGAAGTTTTCCTTCAGGCGGCGACCTCTTCTATCTTCATCCAGGACTGTGGAAATGAAGACCGGCGACCGCGGAACTGAAGACCAGTGACCGCGGATCGATGGAGCGTGGAGGATCCTCTTTGCACGATTGCCGCCGTACACTGAATAGTGAATTCAAGGTACGCGATTAAATATGGTGTCCCTTGCATTCCTATTGGCTGATTTGATTCTTCAAATTAAAATCAGCCAATAGGATGAGAGCTACTGAAATCCTATTGGCTGATTTGAACAGTTCCGCTGTCCTGGATGAAGATAGAAAAGCGCCCCACTTGGAAGAAGACTTCACTGCCGGACTTCAGAAACTGTGAGTACCTATCTGGGGGTTAGAGTTAGGCTTTTTATTTTTTATTTTTATTTTTTTTAAAGATTAGGGATTTGGGCGCTGTAAAAGAGCTGAATGCCCTTTTAAGGGCAGTAAAAGAGCTGAATGCCCTTTTAAGGGCAATGCCTATAAAAATGCCCCTTTAGGGGCAAAGGGTAATTTAGGATTTTTTAGTGTTAGTTTTTTTTTATTTTGGGAGGTTTAGTGGGCGGGAGGGTTTTACTGTTAGGGGGAACTTAGTTATTTTTAAAGGTAAAAGAGCTGTTTAACTTACGGCAATGCCCTACAAAAGGCCCTTTTAAGGGCTATTAGTAGTTTAGTATTAGATTAGGGGGTGATTTTTTTTTTGGGGGGGGGCTTTTTTTATTTTCATAGGGATTAGGTTTAATTTTTTAATTTTTGATAATTTTATTTATTATTTTCTGTAATTTTAGCTTAATTTAAACTTAGTTTTTTTATTTTTAAAGTAATGTTAGGTTTTTTATTTTAATTGTAATTTAGGATTCATTTTTATTTAAGTTATGGGGTTAATTTAGGGGGTGTTAGGTTAGGGGGCTTAGTGATTAGTTATTTGCGTTGTGGGGTTTGGCGGTTTAGGAGTTAATAGATTTATTAGAATAATTGCGATGTGGGTTATTTGCGGTTTAGGGGTTAATAGATTTATTAGGTTAATTGCAATGTGGGTTAATGGCAGAATAGGGGTTAATAGTTTAAATAGATAGTTTGCGTTGTGAGGGCATTGCGGATTAGGGGTTAATAGTTTAAATAGCTAGTTTGCGCTGTGGGGCATTGCAGATTAGGGGTTAATAGTTTAAATAGCTAGTTTGCGTTGTGGGGCATGGCGGTTGAGAGGTTAATACATTTATTATAAATTGTGATGTGGGGGGATGGCAGATAGAGGGGTTAATAGTTTAAATAGATACTTTGCCATATGGGGGAATGGTGGATAAGGGGTTAATAGATTTATTATAAATTGCGATGTGGGGGGGATGGCGGATAGAGGGGTTTTGACGTGTCGGGTTAGATTTCAATGGGAAAAAGGTCTCAAAGAGCACCTTTTTCCTGTTTTACACCTAGTTGAGCTGGGTGTTATTTTTGTTAATGTATCACCAGCCTCCAACAGTGTATTTGCGCGGGCATTGTAAATGGAGTATTATTTAAATATTAGCGGCTTCCTATACTTTGCATGGGACACAATAATGTTTTTGCCAGCCGGAGTCTGGTTGCCGATATTGGGTTATAACGGGCCATTGGAAGCAGTCGATAAACGATATTGCTTCCGACAACATATTTATCGGTTTGCGAGTGTACGCAAACGGAATTATGACTCAATGGAAATGAACCCTAAGTTGGAATTACCCAGAGCAAACAAATTACTCAATTTTTGAGAAGTCTTAATGATTAAAGGGCTCATATGTAGCCACTCCCCGTTGTTGTAAATGATGTTGGGAACTCCAAATATTAAAACACCACAGTTACAATTAAATTATATTTTTAAAACTTTTTCCACAAGTCACCTAGGTGTTAAATAGTCAGATACCTGTGTGTGGTTGTTTTCATTGAGGTTTTGCCATGTGAGCTCGTAGACAGTCCCGCCCTGCTGCTGCGCCACCTCTGGGGATGTACGCGCCACCTCTGGGGATGTATTGTGGAGCTTACAAATCCGACATGTGTTTCACCTAGCGAGCTTATTCAAGGATAGCATAATCTCACTTAGCCCTTCCTCTTATGGGATGTTTTCTCTATCTTGATTGGTTAGTCTATATCTTAGGACACATTCATAATTGTAAAAGTGGTATTTTAAGTAAGTATTTGACAGATCATAAGTTCCATCAGCTGCTTCCTAACCTATATGGCAGTTTATTGAAAGCTGTGTCCAAGCAGGGGGTAGCATTGCACAAGCTGATGCTTGTGCAATGATAAATGTGTGCAATGTATTCCAGCCTGCTAGCTATGATGTGGAGCAAACAGGTTCAGAGTTTTCAGCCCTTGTCTTCCCTGCATTTCTTAAATGGAGTCCAAAGTGCCTATAATCTAAGATTATGCTATAAAAATATCCTATAAAAATATTTTTCATAAAATTCTTATAAAAAAGGGACCTGAATAAATATTTCTAAAATATACACTGAAAAATAAGCATCCCCCTCATTCTACAAGAAAGTGATATATCTCAAAATCCATGATGCCTGATGAAACGGCAATGGTGCTGAGAAACGTGTTGAAATATTACATGTTTTTAATGCTCTGTTTTTAAAGTTCTGTGGTATGTTTTTACATTTTGTTTCTGACAATAAATGGTTTAACATTATATCTTAATTCAGACTTTACATTGGAGCGAATCATTACCATATGAGACGGACCGTCTCTATCCACTTCCTGGTTTCCAGTTCAAGCACCAAGGATCAGCTAGCCGGTTAGCTGCAATAACCGGCCTGTGTCTACTAGCACATTGGTATGCTCCATGTAAATGTGAGTACCCTGTGCTTACTATATACTTTTTGACGGTGTGAACCTACTGATACGCACATTTTGGCGCCTCTTTGTGTTTTTTTGAATTTGTTTAGAATTGCTGCTTTACGAAGGAGAAGGGAGAGTGCTGCCTTTGTGGATTTTAGACCTCTGAAGCATTTCACCACATTCAGTAATCAAGAGACTAATCAATACCCCATTCTTTTATTGGACTTTGAGGACTGATTTTAGCTCATTCATTGAGCTATTAACCTATAGAAATTTATCATCTTTCTGAGAGTCCATTATCTATTTTAGACCATATATTGCCTAATAGTCGAGGTTTCGTTTTTATGAACATATATATTCTATATACATTTCTACTGTACATTCTGATATAGACGCGCCCTAGTGACCATGTAAAATGTGTTTTTTCTTGTTAATCCCCATATAGATCCATTTAAAAATATCCCAATGGTGCCATACAAAAGGAATAAAAGCTTAAAAGATCAACTGGTTCATGCAGACATTGGGAGTAGTAAGGAGGTTATCCAGAAAAAAATTGGCAAGACTAAAACTGGCTGTTATTATTGTTATCATTTATTTGTATAGTGCCGCAAATAAATAGAGTTACCATGTCTTAACTGTAGTCATTGTGGACATGCAGATCTTCATTTGTTATTTATATCATCAAATGCCTATGTGGTTCCGTCTATGTGGACGAGACCTATAGAGTAGTCAGGGAGAGGATAACAGAGCATAAGTCTAATAATAGAAGAAATGACAAATAAGCACCTGTCTTCTCTCATTTCCTCTCCATGGGTCATTGAAACAGGTGGCATAATCCAGGAGGGGAGGTGTTAGGGAACATCTGCTAAAAATAAGGGAATAAAAAACAATATAATTTAACACTGATTCCCAAGGGTTTGAATAGAGATTTTAATTGGTCATTGTTTGCTATATATATATACCATGTTGTGTAGCATGCTCCTTTTTTAACTCTATATACAGGTTTTTATTGTTGTTTGTATTATTACTTGTACATAGGAACAATCTATATCAATAACTAAATATAAAAAAATAATAATAAAGTGTTAGACCAAATTTAGCTACAAGATGTCACTATAATACAGCTTGTGATTTTTAGATAACATGTAAGAGTATAAAAGGCACTAACCTGTATGTAATCAAGCATACATGAATAAGCGCCTATTGTAAGATTAGTCTGCAGGATTAAATAATAATGTTTATATGGCTGGCATAGACTGTACGGCATTAGGTTCTAACCTGAGGTCTGACATAGTATGTGGCTGACAAAAGGGTTGCAGGGCAAGGATTTTGATTGGATAGCTGATATGGAATGTGGGTATGTGGCTGAGAGGGTCTTTAGGGACATTTGGAATAACATGGGGAGTGATCCTGGCATATGGTTCAAAGGATTACAGGGTCAGAAATGTAATCTGGCATCTAATCTGAGACCCACCTACCACCCCCCCCCCCTTGTCAACTATTAGTTGTGCATTCTTCTAATAACAGCTATAAAATTATTTAAAATATAATATGGTAATATGAAAACTTTAATTTTAAAATATTTATGAAAAGGCACAACCACTGAGAATGTTTTATTCCATCGTAAAGAGAACCTGCAAGCAATATTGAAGGACAGGAAGGATTAATAATATTTTGAAATTGTTTACCTATATATTTCCTTGTTTCTTTGTAATAAGGTTTTAAATAAATGGATGCAGCTGTTAAAAGGATTGGTGACATACAGAGTCTACATGTTTGGTAGACTTATTTTATTTTACTAATGCAATGCTAAAGCAAGAAGACAACATTTCAGGGGATAATACTTAGGTCTATTTTTGTAGCTTCATTTGTACTTATGTCTTTTTTTCTATATCATAAGTGAGTTATGCTGTGTTTTAGATGTTTATGCTTTGCCATTTCATTCCAAGCTTTAGCATATCATCTGAAGCTTCCTCTTACATGATTATATTGCACCTCTTTGTTACATTTCATTGTCTTGTCCTGTCTTTTTCCTTATTGTTTTTTCCTCTTATTATCTCCATTAACCCACAGACATCTCCCTCTGCAAGCTATCACATCCATCAGCTTGTGTTATATTGCTTTTACTTCTTAGTTGATAAATTATCCATGTCGTATTGTTTAGAAAAGCCTACACTAGGGACAAGAAAACTTTATATACAAAGTTTTCTCATCTCATACATCCAGAAATAGCTGTGAAATTTCTACCCTGGGAATTTATTGTATTTTACTTAAGAATTAAATATAATCTAATTTCTGCAGAAGAAGAAATATAGAAAAGAAAATATTAGATAACTCAGTTTCTCTTTCTTTCTTCTCTGTATATATATATATATATATATATATATATATATATATATATATATATACACATATATATATATATACAGTATATAAATATATAGATAGATAGATTTATATATATATATATATATATATATATACACACACACACACACATATATACCTATGGAAATGTATTGCATTTTACTTAAAGGGACACTGAACCCAAATTTTTTCTTTCATGATTCAGATAGAGCATGCAATTTTAAGCAACTTTCTAATTTACTTCTATTATCAATTTTAATTTGTTCTCTTGCTATCTTTATTTGAAAAAGAAGGCATCTCAGCTAAGGAGCCAGCAAATGTTTGCTTCAGGACCATATACAGCACTTGTTTATTGGTGCTGACCAATCAGCAAGGACAACCCAGGTTGTTCACCAAAAATGGGCCGGCATCTAAACTTACATTCTTGCTTTTCAAATAAACATACCAAGAGAATGAAGAAAATTTGATAATAGGAGTAAATTAGAAAGTTGCTTAAAAATGCATGCTCTATGTGAATCACAAAAGAAAATTTTTGAGTACAGTGTCCCTTTAAGAATTAAATATATAATCGAATTTAAACTGAAGAAGAAGAAATATAGAAAATAAATATTAAATAATTATGTTCCTCTTTCTTTCACTTTTTCTTTTCTCTCTGTGTATTTCTTTACCATTATTGTTATTATTGGTGATATTTTAAGTGGGTTAAGCAGTAGACCCCAACTATGTATAGCCATTTTTATATTTTGAAAGGTGTTTCTTAAACCTCTCATATACCCTTTATTATTTTTATAATATTTGCAAGTGATATCACTACAAAATTAAGTACATTAGTAGTTATAAACCATAAACTCACAGAGTAATATCTCTGCTATTCAGCCTTGTCTCTGCTTTTCAACTCTTTCTGTGATGTTCAATGACTGTGTTGTTTAATGACTGTCTCT